>NC_142519.1:4020000-4172500 GCF_964205215.1 Stylophora pistillata
CACTATTTCAACCAAATTTTGTTCAACTTTCGAGAGTTCGTGTGAAGCGTAAACTGAATTAGCCGAGCACGTTTGTACATACGTTTTAGTACAATATCTAAAGACCTTATGGCCTGAGTCTCAGGGTAAACCAAGGTGTAGCACATGCCTAAAATTTTAATCGCGACTTTCAGCTAAAATATAATTTTCTTTCGGTTGAGAATAAAGCAGTTCTAAAATATCATTGTTCCCTGTTCATATTACTGCTAAGTTGAATATTTTCCACCAAACTAGAAGTAAAACCCTCAATAAACAGACGCATCGGAAAATATTTTACCTCTCTTCCTTCCTTTTAGCACGCAAACGAAATTTTGAGAACGACCCATTTCGTCTTGAATTTTGGCTCTTCTGAAGTCGCCGAAAGCAAAAATAGATTTTTTCGATTTTCTCCAAATTGAAGGGGCCTTTCTGAAAAAAAAAAAACTACATCACGTTTAGTTACGTACCAATACCTACCCATGGGCAAAATATCAACGAAAACAAAAATTCAACTCTGGCCGCTGGTTGCTGAATTTTTGCAGGCATTTACTCTTAAGTATATATTACAGTTTACGTGATGCAACGTTTATATTTGTATTTTCAGAGAGGTTTTTTTCGTAATAGCTTTGATGTTTATACACTTTACATCCTTGTATAGAATTATAGATTTCCTGTCCAAATTGTGATTAGAATGTTAATTTAGCGTCTAGGTCCACATCAGGACTTATTGTCTTGCCTATTTTAGTAACTTGCCTTACAAAATAAACTTGTTGTTGCTATTCTTGTTGTTGTTGCTGCCCAGAGCCTCATACTTTCGCTTGGAGGAAGAGACATTCGTGCCGAAGCGCTTACAACGAGGGCCAACTCACAAGCTAATAAGTCAAATCATTAATTAACATGTCTTCTGGGAAAGGCTTGCTCAGCCTCATTACTTTGCAACAAAAGCTGCACCTCAACAATCATCAATCACTACAGGAGGACGGACCATTATTGCAACAAAACAAAATACACATAACTGTTTCGTGTTGACGTTTTGTGTCCTTTTCAATAAAATAAAGAAAAATTTTTAGATGAGAATTGCACTGCCGTTTGTAACTTCTCATTTTTTTTTTAAATTTTTGTTGAATTTTGATCAAATACACCATAAGTTAAATTTGATGAAACTGAACCCATCAACGTTTTTCTTTGGTGTCCAAATGTGATTAATTTCGATCTTTTATCTTGTTAACTCAACCTTTCTTTGAATAAACCATCGCTGAATGCTACTAAAGCGCTTAATCGAGTCTTAAATGTCTTGGAAAGGCTAGGAACCACAATTTCGGGCCAACATTTAACGGTATAGGTTGATGGTTACCGAAATACTCAAAGAACTCTTGGTGTCAAAAGCTGTTAGTCAAGCCTTAACGACGGTTCTAGTGACTGGCGACAATGCTATCACAAAGAACCCCAGAAACCTATGGAAAGGTGGTATTTGAAAGCAATGTTAAGACAAATTAAAAGCTCTACCAAGATATGGAATCGAACCTTTTTAAGTTAGCGGCGCACACCCACACAAGAATGTAACGTTAATGCCAAATACCAACGAAAAGAATTACTAAACTAGAAAGGTGAACACAACAGCCATTTCGTTTTGGGCCTTTTCTACAGCCTGGCAGCTGCCATGCAGTGATTGGCTGAAACTCAACCCGTCTCGGCTGTCATCTTTAAACTGGACAACATCTGGTGAAATCCTCACCAGTTACAGCTGAATTGCTCATTTCACTTCTTCAACAAAACATCTCACACGTCCGTGACGTCTGCCGACTGCCTGCATAGTAACCAAGTTCTCTCCACCCGTGGCTCTATTCTGTCTTTCTCCCGGTGTCTTACTGAATTAGTTTCGATAATTTTCGCTTTCTTCTCGTCGAGATCACAACCCTGTTTTCGTTTCCTTACTCGGCAAAAGAAGAAAAGCCGTAAAAATCTTGAACAAAAGCTCATCTTTCAAACCGGTAGTCTAAATCTCACAGAGATCAACGAACGCTTTTCATTCCACTAATTTATTCTTGTTTTTCTCGTTGCCATGTTCCCACCAATAACGTAGCTCCATTCTCTGCCTTTCAAAACACACACAAGCCACAATTCTTCTATTCGCTCCGACGAAGGGCTAACGCTCGAAACGTCAGCTTTTGTAATCGTTACGGTGGCCAATTTACCACTTCCACTTTGTTGATATATCCAAGTTATTTCGTTACCCCCACCGACGCAGCCCCAAACAGTTTCTCTCGAAACTATCAGCCTTTATTCAAAAGAAGAAAATGTTGACTATGATTGACAGCAAAAAGCAGGCCTTTAAGGGAATCATGATTGTCAAATTGAGCTCTGAAACTGAAGAAATATAACATGGGGGAGACTAAACAAGGTGCACTTCATGTGGAAAAGTTGGTCACTTTGTCAAGAACTCAGTTAATAATTCGTGTACGGTTGAGCTGCAAATCATCACCGAGGCTTCAAAGCGCGTAAACCAGCGCGCGCTTTTCACAGTTAAAAAATAATGTGAAAACACTGTGTGAAAGGAATGAAATTTTTCTTTTTGTTACATTGAGACTAATTTACATCCGGAATAGGTGAAGAAATCGTATAGGGGAATCCTTGTTTACAATATTTGCCTCATTAGCATAAGCAATTCAGTTTCTGATGGAGCTAAAAATAAATCAGTTCTGAATATCGACAGGTCAAAGTACGATTAACTCGGCCAATAAATACGAGCCTGATGCATTGAATAATTTTTTGTGCAACACGGGTTTAAAAACTCAAAATTTTACATAGAATGTATGAGCTCATTAGCGCTTTTGCCACCCAGAAATTTTGCAGTTTTTGATGGACTATTTCTCCTTGAATATTACACCCAAAGAGCTAAAAATTTCACCATATACTGAGGTTTTCTAGCTCTTTAGCTGCCTGAAGTCAATTTGTATCTAACATGCTTCCTTCTTTGCGCAAAGCCGTATGCAAATAAGCAAAGATGTAAACAATGACGTCAGCATGAATCCGCCTATAAAGAGACAGCAGATACACCTCTAGTTGGGTCGAGCTCACTAAGGAAAAACTAAGAACCATTTGAACTTAACGGAAAGTGACCCTTTCGACCAGTTTCAATTTTTGGGAGGTGACTGTTCCAAGGCAACGGTCTGAAGTGAGCCTAGAAGACCACGTCTTTTACCTGGTTTGATGGGGTTGCTCAGTTCTGCATTCACTGGGAGACCAACTACATCTGATTCTGTAGTCATAACTGGTTCTTCAGCAGCTTTTGTTGGCCACGTCATTCTTCTTGTGGAGGATTCGCTGGTGCTCGTTGTTCTTGTTGATAAAGTGATTTCCTCAGTAAGCGCATTCGTTGTAGTCGAATTAGTGGGTTGAAAAGTAGAAGTGAAGCTGGTAGTCGTAGATGGGATGGTATACTGTAAAGTTGTAGTAGGTAAAGTTGCCGGAGCTTTCGTAGCGGTTGTTGTGGGCTTTCGGTTGCACCGGGAATCTTAAGAAGGAAAAAAATAAAATAAAACCAATTAGTAACGTGTTGCTGGTGCGATGGACACTAACAAAATTGGTAAACTACCGGTAAAAGCAAGTTCTAGAGATGTGGACTAATGTATTCATATCAAACTGTTTCCCCACTGCGATGGACATTTGTTTTTGTCGGTTCCTGCCTGGCGCGGCCGCTAACCCAGATGCCCTCCTGAGCAAATTTTCAAAATGGCGGACAAGCCTAAGAGAGAGATAAGAGAACCAAAGCGATTCTGCAACGAATACTCAGCATACACCCCTGTTAAAAAGGTCATTTCACAGAGAAAAGATACAAAATTGTATGATATTGAAGTCACGGAGGTTGACAAACCCAACCAGAGACTGAAAATTCACTACATTGGCTACAGTACACGCTTCGATGAGTGGAGACCCTTCGGGGTTCTGTCCTCGTGTACCGGTTCACAAGAGCCTATACAAAAGACCAAACGATACATAATAGCTAACCGATAACTCCTAAACAAAGAAAGAACAATGGTAATTCCCTTGTGAACCGGTACACCAGGACAGAACCCCCTTCGGGGATGGTGAAGCATCTGAATATTTTCCTTAGAAATTGTATAGATTAGTAGGCTGCAACAAAAATTTATTGGACGACGTTTAGGGTAAAAAAAGCAATCTAACCTGAAAAAAATGTACTTATTCCGACTCTTTTGGAAAATAACTTTACAAATCTTACTTGTTTATCTCGTAAGTAAACGATGGTGAAGCGCTTTCCGATTCTTCTCCCACTGCTTTCACGCTTATAAAACAGGAAACGAGCAAAAGGAGGAAGGTGTGGCTGTTTTGACTAGCCATTTGACGAGGTTCAATCTGCTCCTTGTTCGACAATTTACATATCAAAACAAAGGAAATTTGCTCCTCTCTTTGATTTTGGCAGTACATTGTCAATTTGCGCTGGCGTAAGAGAGAAATCGCCCAAGACTCCTAGCTCGGTCTTGTTTTGACCACGAACGCCTTCTTAATTTTGACGGACCCGCTCGGGAAAGAGTGAAAATGACGAGGGAAAAACTTTACTTTGTAGTACGAAAATACACAAAATGGAAAGCCATGATATTATAGTCCAATATTTCGGTGGTACATTGTTAACTTTTTATACAGAGAGTCGGCAAGATGATATAACATCCAAAAATCGCACTCGATTTGAGTGGGCCGATGAAGTGGGCGTGGTCACGAAATTCAGTAAAAGACTATTTGTACCCCGTGAGTTTGATATGAATCCTGCCATACGTATTACTTACTACAGGTTTTTACCTCTGCTGCTTGTTCAAAAAAATATCCGTAGTTTCATTTTGTTGTGTTTACAATTTCCTCCAACTCCGATTGTCTATTGAGCCTTGCATGCTATCTGAAGTCGCTGAAATGTGAACAACAATAACATTGAATATGCTTTCAAGGATGATTGGAAGTTAAATAAAAACAAAAAAAGCATTTGAGAAGTTCCTGAAGATAATCGGTTCTTCTAAGATATTAAGAGTTTTCCGGTGCCGGAAGTTTAATTCTGCTAAGAAAAATTAAATCTTGCTCGTTGTTAAGACCACGTGTGAGAAGCTACAGTCCAAAAAACATGTGACCAAACTCTAACTCGTGTATATGTACCGAAACGTAACGCAACAAAAAAAACAAGAACAAAGGAAATACGTTAGGGACTAGGTTTAACTAAACACCATGTTTATGGAAGCCTGGCGGGGAGCTTTATGACCATGCCATAAATGCCTGGTGACCATGCCTCTTAGAGTCACGTGAGATTATCGAATGAAAATTTACTTTTTAATTATTGAATGAAAATATTTTACCGAATGAAAATATTCCATTGAATGAACACATGTTTTATGATTATTTTTAATCGAATAAAACTATTTTTACCGATTGAAAATATTACACTGAATGGAAACATGTTTTATCGAATGCAATCTTTTTTTTTTATCGAATGAGAATATTTTTTCTTTATCGAATGAAAATATATCTTATCAAATGGAAATATACATTTTATCGCATAAAAATGTTTCAACGAGAAAAAATATATTTTTATCGAATGCAAATATATTTTTGTTGAATGAAAATAATTCTTATTGAATTTTCCTACATTCCGGCAACCATACTCTGTTTTGGTTTGTCAAATCTTAACCTTAATCAGCTGTCATGTGACTCGCTCCAGCGCCGCCGCTGACAAGTAACGAGGTGTGGTGAGACTGGAGTAAAGGTAGTCGGGATAACTTGTCTGGGTCCAACTTGTAAATCTGTAAACGATCGAAGCGAAAGATATCCAGTCATTTCGCCACCATAACAAATTTGCCACCCCAAAATTAGCTACTACACAATGTCATATCGCCTCTGGTAGCGATCTGACTCAAACGTCATGAGTAGTCTCTCGTGTGAAACTCACATCAAATAAAAGCAAAGATGCAGTAGTATATTACGGAAAGGGGAAGGGACTCAGAAGTTGTGTGTAGCGTCTCAACTATGGAATTTGAAACGAAATAAAACATGTTTAACTTAAATCACGAAGATTATGATCAGTTCGCAAGGAGCGGAGCCAGAGGGATATCGCCGAGTGATTTTCTTCAAGTGATTTTCACCAAGTGATTTTCGCGGATAGTAATGAAATCGTACGGAACTTACATCAAATAAGGCCACATAAAATAGCCAAGCGTGCGTGCTAATTAGCGGTGAAGTAATCCTCAACCATCTGCACTCATATTGCATGAATGCAGATGATCACATAACAATTGAGTAATGGTTTTCTTGGCTGTAATGGCCGCTCACGAAAATATCCTAACATCGGTTAAAACCTGTTTTTCTATCAAATTCTGTGTTTTCTCTTGGCTTTAAGGAATGCGTGACAGGTATCGACTTTAAACCAAAAAAAGCTCAATCTCGTAAATTCTAGAGGACTCGTCTATCACAAAGGCGACAGAGAAAGGAGCGTGAGTGGGCTATGAATTCGATAACAAGTAAAAAAGGATTGTTTTTTTTTTAATCTTAGATATTGAATAAGATATTGAGAGAAACACAGCTGGCCTTGTTGTTTACGATCATCCTACGCGTAGAGAGCTTTCCCCCGCACAAATCGTTCCTCGGCGCACACGCGCATCTTCCCGTCTCTTTTCTATGTCCACCAGACACTAATTTACAAATAGGACGATAGTAGCATTTTACAGTTTGATGAGAAATAGGCATTGCGAACATAATCTTTGATCTTGTTAAACTGTTGGCTTACCAGGAGCTCTCCAACTGTCATTTTCCTCCTACAACATCTGCACGCTGATTCATTTTCTATCAATAAAAAATGTGGTTCCGTATCACGGTTTATTTTTGACTCAGTAAAGTGCGCATGATTGATATTTTCTTTCGGACCTCGTTTTGTATGACAACCACTGGTTAATTCCACTACCTTTAAATGAATGGTACGCTAACAAGTCTTACCGTTAAATCTTAAGGTAAGTTTATGCATTTTTTACAAAATTTCGTTTTCAAAAGACGATTTCTTTTGCACCTTTTTCAGCCAAATGAGGTAACATTTAAATAAATAAAGGAAAACAAAAAATAAGAACAAAGTTTATTTCGATCGTGGTTTTGTGAACAGCGAAGGCAATAAAGTTAATTTTTCAAAAGGATTTGGGGGAACAATTTATTAAACAAAATCGTTTGATGCAGTACCTTACAGTGCTAGGATTTGATATTGATATGTGATGCGTAATTGTGCAATTGTTTTGAGACAACTGGTGAGATCGTCTCTTGTATGACTTTTTGTGACAAGTGTTAGTGGCCATGTTTTTACTTGAACATTAAGATGTAAATTCAGAAGGTTTGAATTTTGGCTGTTTATTCGTAATCATTTCTTTAATCTATAATAGACAGAGTCTAAAATGGGGCTAAAATTTGAGGCAATCCATGGATTTGTATACCTTTATTGCGAGCTAATGTAAAATAGTTGGATGAAATGTACACATGATGCAAAACGTGTTATTTCAAATTTAAGGTTCCCAAATTACTCCATTCGTAAACTGGAAGATCGATCTTATTACCAGTTATGTCAACCGAAGTCCGTCAGGAGTGTGAATTTGAGCACGAACTTAAATATGATGCACCTATTCTGTTCATCCTTCCTCTGGCTCAACATTAGTGTACATTTGATCGCTTTCATTGGGATGAATTTTAGTCCAGTGACTAATAATTAACCCTAAAAGTTAAGATAGGACCTTTTTCACAATAATTTATCTCGAGGGGGAATAATACATATTTTAACGACAGATCTTATTTTAGTAATGCAAATACTGACTGAAGTCTGATATGTTGTCAGACCGAATTCGAAATGTCATTTTTAGTTGCCGTCGTTCACATACCGAAAAAGAAAAGAGATCAGAGGGGTAAATGAGGTAAGCCAGTGGCCTGTTCCCAAGAAACAACTTGGCTTTTCTTTCTATCGATAAAATATTTGGAAAATATAGAACAATAACTGTTTAGTCTCGCGGGAAGAACGCATATGGTGGATAAAAACTGGTGACGTCAACATTTCGCTTTTAGAATAACAAACTCATAAACCCTCGAAGTTAACCGCCGTCGTTTTAATCTCAATTTATTGACGGTGGAATCTTCGAGTTTCAATGACTGGCATTCTTAATTTAACAAACATTTATACGTTTTGTCTCGCATTTATAAACGATAAGGGCTAGATCTTGTTTAGTAAAGCTCTTTGAACGAGTTCAATATTCATTCGCCTCCAAATTAATGAATATAGATGCAGTGAATCTTCCTCGAACTCCTTCTATAATGCATAAATTTCGTGAAGGTGTCAATGAAAGCGGAAGACATTTAAACTATATATGATCGTCACTTTTGTCTCTCGGTGAATTTTAAACTAAAAATGGTCAGAGAGAGGTTTCAAGTGAATGTTATCGCGATATAATTAATTATACGTTAATTTGAAATTTTGAAGCTTGCCAAAAATATCTAACCAGTAACGACTTTTGAGCTTGGCATTTATTTCTGGTTCGAGAGTCATTGCGGATAAAACTGCTCAGTCCCTAAAGGTGAATGACGCCTTGACAACCGCAGCGTAAGAGAGAAGTCGAAACTCAGACGGAGCAATTGGAATCACCCATTCGCATAATCTTGATTCTATCGATTCCTATTTGGACCTCATATTTGGCGCTTTCTTTCATTGAATGTTTCGATAAAAGCCGAAAAAAGAAGAAAAATTTTGTATAAATACCGTATTTATTCGAGTAATCAGAAATCCCGAATATATTCCGCCCTGATATAGCTGCATTTTAAAGATGAAATATTTACAAATGCTACATCATGATGTGGCGTTTATCTATTTGAATTATAGTCTCAAAAAGGTAAAAATGTTTAAGATCATCACATTCGAAGCTCAAAGGTATATGATCAAAACCGCCTTCCGGTTAGCTCAATGGATAGCGCTGGACTGTTGTGCGGGAGGTCGAGGGGTCAAGCCACGGCCGGACCAACACTCAAGGTCTTAAAATAATCGAGAAGAATTTGCTACCTTTCTATAACATCAAGTAACGGTTAGATATTCTAAGTCTTCTCGAATAGGGACGAATAAATAGAGGTCCCGTCTCCTACAGGGTTAGGGGTAGGAGACGTTAATTTCCCACGCACGAGATTACTGTGTGATGGATGTCCTTCCCTAGGGTGGGATGGGTGCGATTTAATGGGTGGACTACTCGCATGGATCGCATATGCTCCGTTCTAGTCCTGCCCTACCGCGGTAATGCAGTGAAATATGGTAAGAAACACGAGAACAATATACGGTTCTTCAGCTTATTCAAGCTTTGGAAATTTGCCTTTCTGGATAACGATGTTTTTCTTTTTGAAGTTAGTATACTTCCGTGCTCTTTCATTATGCTTCCCTCTAACATTCTCCCAATGCACAGTTTAATTTCTTTGTGAAAGCGGAGTACTTAACTGCTTAGCTAGGGAGTCTCTCTTCCTCTCTCCAGTTCCCTGTGTTAACAATTTATTTTCGGAGTTTGCGTTCAGGAAGTTTTTCACCAAGGTTGAAAGTTACCCACGTTCCACACGGCTTTTTTTTTTTTTTTTGTCTTCCAATTGCTTGTTTATCAACTATACTCCGATCGCGTTTACATCATTTTCCTTTGCCTCATCGCGCGTGTCATGCTAAACTGACTTGTACGTATGATGTCCTGGGACGACGCTATTAAAATTTACTTTGAAATACATTTTACCATACCATTTTTTGCAAGAAATAAATTTGATTTTAGATAAACGCCGATAGCCAAATTCGGAGTCTGAGCTGAAATTTGTAATAAAACGCTGCTTAGGAACAATGCTACCATACATAATAAAACTAAAACGTAGACAATGTCTAAACCCTACCAAAATTTGCATTTCCTATAGATAGATAGATAGATAGTTAATTGACTAAAAACATAGCAGCCACAGGCTGAATCACGTCTAGCTTACAATCACTAATATACGTTAATATGTATGGATGATGCACGATCCTCGCAGTAGATAGCGCTATTCAAGCAATAGCGAAAATCAGACCTGAAAAAAATCAGGCCTGAACGGGATTCGAACCACTGACTTCTGCGATACTAGTGCAGCCGCTCTACCAATTGAGCTAACAAGCCAACTAGGAGCAGGCCGTTAAGTTGATTCGTAATAAACCCGTGAAAGTGATCAATCAGATACAATGAAATATATGAAGTTCATATATTTTGAACTGCGGTATTAGATACGGATGATGCACGATCCTCGCAGTAGATAGCGCTATTTAAACAATAGCGAAAATCAGACCTGAAAAAAATCAGGCCTGTACGGGATTCGAACCACTGACCACTGAATAAGAAAACTATAAGAAAAAACTATTCGAACCACGAACCACTGAATAAGAAAACTATAAGGACCCTATAAAATGATATATAATTAAAAATATGAGTGCAATCAATCAAATGTCTAGATATAAGATATGATTACCAAGGAACGTTCAGTTGTACACTACTTTATCGTCAAATGAATCATTATCGACCTCTCAACATCGACTATTGGTTGCATCTCGACGACAATCGAATGCATTAAGTTTCAATTTCATCTTCCAAAAAGGGAGTTCGTATACAGGGGACCACTTTCAGGGTCAGTTTAGCGGCTGGACATCTCTCCGTTAGCAGATACATTTTTGCCAGTAAAGTGAGATTTTATTTCTATGAGCCGAAAGTAACGCAACCAAAATGCCTCTTCCTTCAGATGTAGTCCTTCTGAGGCGGATAAAATCAAAGAAAAATATGAACGAAGTCGTTTATTATAAGCATCTGCTAAATATAAGCGATAGGGATCTTAAGCAGTCAGGACGGCGACACCAAGAAGTCGATTAAAAAATGAATTTCGACTTTTAATTAGAATTTCGAAAATGGCTGCGTGTGTTTACCATCTCTTACGGCGCCAGGCCTGAACTTCTGCATAACGTATATTAGAAGCGTTAAGTTCCAAATGTAAATTACAATAATTTGCCGTCGCGGTTTCCGTTCGCAGACGAAACAAATTTTGGTGATTTCACGTTATTGTTTTCAAAAGGACGGTTAAGAAATCTACAAAGTTTTAAAACGCACGTGCTGAGCTGTTGTTCTGTCCACTTGATGTTTTGTTTTGCCACGTCCTCGTTGCCGTCGCTGTCGTGGTTTGCCTAAGGTCCCTTTTTTATCTGAATCGAGATGCGGCCGACAGTGATGTCACTGTAAAATGTTGTGAAGGATTTACATTCCTTGACGTAAGGACTAGTAGAGATTCAGATGTGCAAATGTTAAACAAAAAATTTTGATTATTTCTTATTAAAACTAGTGGGTTGGGCGTTATTTTTTATTAATTATAAGGGTACATCGTGTCCGTTGGCAGGCTACTTAGCTTATTCAAGCTTACGACTCCGAGAAAGTGGTTTTACTCTGTCATGAAGAGTCCACTCGCCCGATACAAAGTATACAGTACTACGTTCTTCTAAGAAAGGAACTTATTTTAAATAAACAATCCCATCTACAGGTCATTCCAAACATCCACGCAACAAATTTGTCAACGTAGCATGATGATGGGTTACTTTTGGCTTCGAGGAGCTTTAACATGTTTTGTGCTATTGACTGTTACCGGCGCTTTATGGAATCTTCCATTTGTCAGAGGTGAAACGTGCAATCCCAGTATAAAAAGTAAGTAGTTAAACGTCCTTGTCAAAGAGCAAGTAGACGCGAATGCTTTTCTTGTATGTATAAGCATGAATATGTATATGTACAGGAAGTGTAAAATGGCTACCACACAAATAGCTTTAAGAAAGAGGCTGAAGAGGATGCAGGTATCTTCTTCAAAATGTTTCGCATGTGTAGAGAAGAGAGGAAGAGGATAAAGACTCAAATGATTCAGCGTTTGTACGGCTTCAATCGTCTGACGATCGCAGCGCAAGCTGCGTGAAACTCAGAGTAACGGTGAAACGATTTTCCTGTCTTTAATTTATAACCGCTAAATAAATATATAACAAGTTAAAGGGCCTCGAGCCAACAGTGATGCTGCGTCAGAAGGATCCAAAGGGATTCACAGTCCAAACCTCGATAAATAATAGGAAAAATATTGTAGTACACGAGGACGGACAACCTCGAGCTAAGAAAGACATGTACTCAAATAAAAAGTCTAAGAAAGTTTAATAAAAACGTTTCGGTCCGAGACCTTCATCAGTTGTAATACAATGACTTACAAATTCCTTAAATGGAGTTATATAGGGCGTGATGACATATATCAACAAACAGTAATACTACGCAAAAAATTATCACAATAAAAAGAAATGGAAAAATTGTCGAATCCACTGAAAGTGTTAAGGAACCAGCGTTGACTTGAAAGGCGGGAATTGTACTAAAATTCCCAATTAACACTGAGACTGTGACCTTTGATGCCCGCCCAATTAGAAAAAATTATCCGCATTAATTATAGTTTATTCTTTGTTTGGAGTGAAATTCCTGGCGCTTATTCAAGCCGAAGGGTGCCAGAAAGAACATCTGTGCGCTCCAATATGCTTCTTTGGTAATTAGAAGTTTCTCGATGTTACCTGAATTGTTTACCGTCGCCTGCACTTGATCAATGCATTGGAATGAGAAATCGCTTAAATCATGTGTTGTTTTGTTGAAATGTACCGCTACTTCATAGGTCTTTTTCTTAGTGACCATAGCAGACTTGTGGTTGCGAAATCTAACTCTAAAGTCATTTGTTGTGGAACCAATGTATTGTAGGCGACATTTCTTGCACGAAGCCAAATAAATTATGTTCTTAGAATCACAGGAACGTTTCGATCGTATCTTGTAACTCTTGCCTGTTTGAAAACTTAAAAAGGAATTAGAATCAACCAAGAAGTTGCGACAAAGATCGCATCTTGTTCTATTACATTTAAAACATCCCTTGACCTCAGCAACCCCTTCGTTTTCAATGTTAGGGCCATAACGGGATGGCGGCAACAGTTATTTAAGGTTTTTAGATCTGCGAAAGGATGCTATGATGGAATTTAAAGGAAAAAGCTCTTTTAACTTCGGATTGGATTCCAAAATACCCAGATGTTTTTTAATGATGCGACTTATATCAGGTAAATTTGCATTAAATGTGGTCACAAATGGGAATAATTTCCTCTTAGATCTAGCATGAGTCCTAAGTAGATCACTTCTAGGTATGGTAGAGGCCTTACGAAACTAGTGATCCACTAATTTGGAAGGGTAACCCTGAGTAACCAGATATCCCTTGTATTCGGTTGTTCTCTGGGCAAGAAAAGCCATATATATATATATATATATCTATATAACTAACTGCAGACAGTACTGTTTCGGCCTTCTGGGCCTCATCAGTGCAGTGCTGATGCTAGGATGGAGGAGAACCAATATGGTCACCCCAAACGATCCAACCTTTGTGGTATCGTCTAAGTCATGCCAGAGTGCTCAAACTAGAGTACACTAGCGAGCATGCGCAATTGCAGAGCAATGACTCATCCTAGTTAGAGTGCTCAATTTGGACATGAAAGCAAAGCTTTGTATGCCAAAGAGCTATATCTAACTGCAGACAGTACTGTTTCGGCCTTCTGGGCCTCATCAGTGCAGTTTTTTTTATGTTTAAGGTGGACGGCCGGGCCCCCGATGAAGGGCGTGTGCAATGCCCGCCGACCAACAGGACTAATCCCACCCATGGCTTGCGTGCAATGCCTTAGGGTTAGGGTCCACCAGAAACGAGGGTCACCAGACGCCAAACTCGCTGGGGAATCGAACCCCACCTCACAGAAACAAAAATTGGGTACACAGAACTAAAACGAACAAGGACAAACAGACCAGTGCAGTACACCAACAAAGGAGACCAGCACATGGACAACAAAACAAATACTCACGAAAGGCTACTGTGCAGTGCACCAACAAAGGATACCCAGCACAAGCAGCGGACAGACACACTTACAAAGTAGACAGAACGAACGATACTAGCCCAGTGCAGTGCACCAACGAAGGAGACCCAGCACATGGGTTACGAAACAGATACTAACAATTAGGCTACTGTGCAGTACACCAAAGAAGGAGACCCAGCACAAGCAGCACAAAGACACGCTCACTCAAGCAAAAGATCACACGTCACTCAAACAAAAGAAGAATGAGGCTACTGTGCAGTACACCAATAAAGGAGACCCAGCACGAGCAGCACCGAGACACACTCACTCGAGCAAAAAAGGAAACTAAATAACTACGGGGAGCGGGACTAAATGGAAAAGACAAGGGAGTCGTTTACCACTGAAGCTATGATGCCACGGGCGCCCCACTGACGATGGAAGACGCGACGACGCCTGTCAGACTTGCACCGCCTGAAGGAAATTGGTAAATAAAACTTCAGGCGGGCCTTGACAGAAGCAATCACCGCCACAGCGCCAGGACGAACGTTACGGAAACGGAAATCGTTCCTACTCCGCCAAATACAAAACTTAGAAACATTGAGCAGATAGACAAAGACACGCGGGACAGAAACCAGTTCACTAGAGTTGAAACCAAAAAGGACGTGACGTAAAGAGATGGCAGGACACATAGGAGAGAAGGAAAACAGCAAGGACTGGACCCAGGCGAGAACACTCTGAGCAAGTGGACAGTAGAAGAACAAATGCTTGAGTGACTCGACCGTGGGTCCACAAAAACATGAGAGAGGAACAGATAAACCAAAAGAGGAGAGACGCCGGGCGGTGTACAGGACGCCGTGCGCAATCTTCCAATTTAGGTCGATGACACGACGGTCAAGATAAAAGAAGGATAGGGCACGCCACGTGGCAGGCCAGTCAAGGTTGGGATAGATGAATAGAAACTTAAGGACACAATAAGGCTGGACCATGTTCTCAGAGAGAAGATATAGGTAGCAAGACTTGGTAGACATAGTAAGAACGGGAGAACAAACAAGAGGGCATGAAGAGCCGTAGACTAAAGAGTTTTTTGACGTGGCGAACGCCCCGTCGAGCTTACGCCAGGCCAAAACCAGAGCTTGATAGAAGGGCGGCAAGACCCTGAAGTCGAAACTAAAAGGACGAGAAAACACAACAAGAGGAGAGACACCAAACAAAGAGTTAAACCAAAAGGACATGAGAGCGACCCAACTGGATGGGGAGGAGACGAATCTCCTCACCCATTGACCAAGGAGGGCCCTCACCTTGGACTGAATATTAACCACAGAAAAACCACCAAAAAGGGGAGATTGAACCACGGCCGAACGGGAGACGAGCTCAACCTTGCCAGACCAGAAAAACGAGAAAACAAGACGGGAAAGCTTCGCCTCCACCCAGGCCGGCATGTGGATAAGAGAGGCCACATACCAAACCCGGGAGAGGGCGAGAGCGTTAATGACTAGGGCCTTGCCATGAAAAGAGAGAACACGAGAACGCCAAGACTTGAGAACACGGTCCACCGCATTAATGCGAGGACGCCAGTTGTCTTCATCAAGGTTACCGGGGCCGACAAACACCCCCAGCACCTTGAGCTTAGCAGGAGACCAGTCAAAAGGAACCGGGGGGTCCGTACGACCCCGCCAACCACCCAACCAGAGACCCTTGGACTTAGAAAGGTTGATCTTAGATCCAGAAGCTAGTTCAAAAAGCTTGTAAGTCTCAAGGGCAGCCAGAATGCCAGAATCAGTGGTAAGGATTAAATATGTATCGTCCGCGTACTGCGAGATGGGAGACAGTACGGGACACCCAGGGAGAGACAGACCCTTGATACGGGGGTCTGCACGGATACTACACGCAAGAACCTCAGACACAAGAACATATAGGAGGGGAGAAAGAGGGCACCCCTGCCGGACACCACGAGAAAGGCTAAAGAAAGGAGTCAGGAACCCATTCACATTGACCGCGCTTTGAACATGAGTATAGAACAAGTCGACCCACGCGACAAAGGAAGGGCCAAAGCCCATGGTGACAAGAGTGGACCGCATGAAACCCCAATCCACACGGTCAAAAGCCTTCTCTTGATCGAGGGACAGGATGGCGACAGGGGTGCCAGAAGACTCAGTATAGCTGACAACGTCTCTAAGCAGAGCAACATTTTCTCCGATAAAACGGCCGGGGACTCCGCATGTTTGATCTCGGCTGACAACGAGGTGTATTACCCGGAGGAGACGCCCAGCTATGGCACGAGAAGCAAGTTTATAATCCACGTTTAGAAGAGATATGGGCCGCCAATTTTTGGGGTCAAGGCGGTCCCCCTTCTTGAAAGACAGAGTGATGATACCTCTGCGCTGAGAGAGGGAGAGAAAACCAGAGGAAGAGCATTCATTAAGAACAGAAACAAGATCAGAGCCAACCACGTCCCAGAAACGGAGATAGAATTCCATAGGCAGGCCGTCTAAACCAGGTGCCTTGTTACGAGCCATGCCCTTGAGAGCGACGAGGACCTCTGATGATGTAAGAGGGCCCTCACAACTGTTGGCCTGATCTTGAGAGAGAACAGAAGACAAATTTTCAAGAAGAGAAGATTGAACATGAGGGTCAGTAGGAGAGGCTGTATAAAGACTAGAATAGAAGGAACCAAGAGACGCACAGAGATCGGCAGAAGACGAGACGATAGAGCCATCAGGCTCTCTCAGCGCAGAGATATGACGGTCAGCGGAACGTTTTTTCTCGAGACGAAGAAAATACTGCGAGGAAGACTCACCCTCCTCAACCCATCGGACTCTCGCACGCACCTGAGCCCCCCTCGCAGCATGGGAATCAAGCCGGGCAAGCTCAGAACAAGCAGACCGCCAAGGGTCAATGCAGGAAGTAATTCCAGAATCAACTTTGGCCTGAAGATGCTGGACAAGACGTACCAGGGCATCTCTGGATGAAGATGTTGTGCGGGCTTTATTTGCACAAAAGCGGATAGTAAGCCCCTTGATTTTACTTTTCCCACGATCCCACCACTTAGCTAGAGAAGGAAAGCGGGGGATGGCAAGGCGCCAAGCAGACCATTCATCACGGACTAGTTGCCGATAGTCCGGATCGTCGAGGATGGAAGTATTCAGCTTCCAGTAGCCTGGGCCAGGTGGAACGGCATCGGGAACAGACAGAGATAAACACAAACCGCGATGGTCCGAGAACGGACACACATACACGGAACAAGACGACACTGATGGGACCCACGCAAATGGGACCCCAAAAAGGTCAATACGCGACGCTAAACTGCCATTCCACCTGGTCCAGGTGAACCCAGGAGTAGTGGGGTGGAGATAACGCCAGATGTCAATGACGCAGGACGCCTCAAAAAGATGGTTTAGTGTGGGAGAACTATCTCCAGACAAGGAGGCGGGGTCTGGGCCACGCCTATCTCGAGCCCTATCAAATACAGCATTGAAATCTCCAGCAAGGACCGTAGGGATGGAAGGGTCGATCCTTGAATGAAGGCCATCGAAAAACAGGTCTCGTGCAGGGTTGCAATTAGGAGCATAGACACAGACAACTCGGAAAATTTTATCATGAAACGAGAATTCACATTGTAAGAAACGACCATCAGCAGACCAAGACTTTAGAAGGGAGATAGAGGGACGATAGAGAACAACACACCCACAAGAGTGAATAGAACCCGGGGCTAGCACAGACAAGAAACCAGACGAGGAAAACCACGATGAACATTCAGTTAAGGAAACACAATGAGTCTCCTGAAGGCAGATAACATCCACCTTCACCGGGAGAGAGCGCAACCATTGCACGAGACCATCACGCTTCGACCGGTCCCTGATGCCATTGACATTCAAAGTAAGGAGAGACAAAGCCATGAGGAAGAGATGGATGACCCTCATGAAAGCCAGGGCTGGGGCTGGGGCTGGGGTTTCCCCTTCCTACTGGGAAGATTGGGGACAGCCCTCGTACGCTTAGAGACCGTACTCGCCAACTGAGTATGAGAAGGAACCATGACACGTTTCTTAGAGCGTTTCCTGGAGACAACTTCAAAACCGTCCGATGACATGCTCCTCGTGAGAGGAGAGGAGAATTCAGAAATATCAGGAGACTCTGAGCCCTGAACAGGGGTAGAGTCCTGAGAGGAGAATTCGGTGATATCATCATCGACATTAGTGACACTTTGGCCAACACTAGTATTAGTGGTACTTTGACCAGACTTAACTATTTTACTGGTACTTTGACCAAACTTAACTAATTTACTGGTACTTTGACCAGACTTAACTATTTCACTGGTACTTTGACCAGACTTAACTAAAGAACTGGTACTTTGACCAGACTTAACATTATCAATAAATAATTCACCGGTACTTTGACTGGAATTAACTAAAGTACTGGTACTTTGACCAGACCTAACATTATCAATAACTATAGGACTGGTACTTTGACCAGACATAACACTATCATTAACTAAAGGACCGGTACTTTGACCGGACTCACTATTATTAACTAAACTGGTGTTTTGACCAGCGATACTATTATTAGGAACACTATTTATTTCTGAGGCCTCAGATTGTTTAGGAACGTTATTTAGATTACTGATTTCATTATTACTGGCTTCGCCAGGAGTAGAGATAACCATTTCTTCAGACGGAAGATCAACAGATTCGTTGGGTGGACAAGGAACGTTACCCGGCAGATTTGCCACATCACCAGAAGAAATGGGCGGGAAATCAGCGGCCGGGGGAACAACATAGGGCGTAGAGCCCCAGACATTTCCGGTACGGCGGGAAGGGCAGTTACGGGCGAGATGACCAGCTTCCCCACATTCCCTGCATTTTCCATTGAAGGGACAGTCAGCAGCTTTATGACCCATGGTTTTGCAGATAGAGCAGAATGGCTTGATACCACGATACCAAATGCGCACAGGGTAACCGTCAATGGTGATTTGTGCGGGGATAGGTTTCTCCATGGACATGGTCAGAATTCGCGATCCAGTAAGAAGATGTGGACGCCCCATGAAAGCCTGACGTTTGCAGAAGAAAACTTTGCCAAAGGTCTTGAAGTCCTTGCACAGGATCTCGTCATCCCCTTCAGCGGGGTAGTGATGGATATAGACGAGCGTGTGTGGACGATCGGAATTTGTGACACTACATTCCACACCATCGAGATTTATAAAACCGGACTCAACAAGACTCGCCATATCGTCAGGATCTTTGAAAGTGAGGCGAATAAGGCCTCCCGGAACGAACTGAACCGCAGATAGTCTATTAAGGTCAATTTCCTTTTCTAACATTTTAAGAACAGCTGGTCTAGGGTGGACCGTAACTGCCGCCGTAGCATGGACAACACAAGTTCTAGCACATATTAACATTTTGAAAAGGAATAGGAAGAGAGAAAAAAAACAAAAAGGAAAGAAAGGAGAGAAAAAAGACTACAACAATTGCCAAAAAAGGCAAAAAACCCACCAAGTTCAGCAAAGCTGAAACCTGGATGGGTTCCCAACAAAGTTCGGACCCACCGAAAAAAACAAAAAACGAGATGGGTGACCGAAAACAACAAGACAAAAAAGACTGGCGTTCCACTCCCGGCAGGTACTTAGCACAGTCGAATAAATTTGAAAAATGAGAGAATACTTACAAATCCTTTGCCCACGATGAGGTTTCGGACCAACACTTTCCCTTGCGAAGATGAAATCCCGCGTCAGGTAAGTAGGGCGCACACTGTTTTGACCTTTCTGGGCCTCATCAGTGCAGTTTTTTTTATGTTTAAGGTGGACGGCCGGGCCCCCGATGAAGGGCGTGTGCAATGCCCGCCGACCAACAGGACTAATCCCCCCCATGGCTTGCGTGCAATGCCTTAGGGTTGGGGTCCACCAGAAACGAGGGTCACCAGACACCAAACTCGCTGGGGAATCGAACCCCACCTCAACAAAAATTAACACACTCACACCAAAAATTGAACACACACACTCGATAACTTAAATAACTTAAACTACTTTTTAGTTTTCGTTTTTAGGTTTTAAATTTTTAAACTAATATTAAACTATTTCTTCGGAGTGTACTTTAGCACATGTCTAGGAGGACCATTTTGCGGGTTGAGAACAAAGGCAATTGAACCAGGAGGAACTTGAAGGTGTGATGTTAACCGTAGGAGGTCTACTCTATCACCTGAAAGGCCAGGAGGTGTGGATAGCAATTCGAGAATTTCACTTCTGGACTTGGAAGAAATGACTGACGAAACGGAGGGTGGCACGGTTATCTTATTAGCGACTGGTACGGAAATCGACTGGGTTGTATCCGTTGTAGCAGGCTTCTTTACAGTTCCTTTTGAAACCGGAGAAGACTGGGGAGCAGCGCGTTTACGGGAGACATTGTCTGATGGTACTTGGTCAACCGATGTGCAGGTTGGAAAACGGTCCTCGCTGGCCTCTTCAGACTCAGCAACAACGTCATTAGGGACGGGAGCAATTGTCTCAGCTGTCACATCATTTTCTTGAGCTACAGACGAGGGTATGTCCATCTCTACTGATGTGTCTACAGCAGGTTGAGCACCCACGGTCGCCTGACAGTTCCTAGCTAGATGTCCACCTTGACGGCATCGGAAGCATTTGCCCCTAAGGGGACACTCCGCCGACTTATGACCAACTTTATGACAAGTAGTACACTGGAGGGGTTGCCCCCTATACCAAATTTTACAGCGGACGCCACGGATAGAAATAAACGGTGAAATGACATTCCTAATAACCATTTGGACAATGCGTGACCCGGTGGACACTGAAGGCCTTCCGGGCCAAACCTGATTGCGAACAGATTTGACCGTACCATATGCGGACAAAGCTGTGCTGATGGCGTCGTTTGATCCCTCAAAGGGAAACCAAGAGACTACAACAGTAGTAAGCTGGGGAGGAGGAGGAGGGGGTTTAACCACCCTACACTCTACATCGCCCAACTTGATGACACCTAGCTCCTCAAAAAATAACTTAGCTGCATCGCCGTTCTCAGCAAAAGTGACTCTCGCAACACGGCCAGGACATGCCTGCACCGCAGCCACCCGATGGTCAGACTCACGGTCAAAAAAACCCAGCAACAAACCAACCGCTTCCGAGAAAAGTACCTCCTCAGGGAGCCCCTGACAGTCAACGTCGATGGTCCTATTAAAGGACACGACCATGCTGAAACTCGGACCCAACCCAAAGACAAGTCAGAGGGATGGGTGACCGAAACAGAGAAAAAGCAAAAAGGAAAGCAAGTTCGGATCGACCGAGAAATCCCAAAAAAGGGATGGGCGACCAAAACGGAACCAAAGAAAACAACCACTGCCAGGGAGGAAAAAGTCGCAAGTTTTCCCTCCCGGCAGGTACTCACTTATCCAACTCAGACCTCGAAAAACACCAGAACCAACTTCAAACTACAAGAGTATGAAGCAACACTGACCATGCGAGACCTGGGCCTCATCAGTGCAGTGCTCATGCTAGGATGGAGGAGAACCAATATGGTCACCCCAAACGATCCAACCTTTGTGGTATCGTCTAAGTCATGCCAGAGTGCTCAAACTAGAGTACACTAGCGAGCATGCGCAATTGCAGAGCAATGACTCATCCTAGTTAGAGTGCTCAATTTGGACATGAAAGCAAAGCTTTGTATGCCAAAGAGCTATATCTAACTATTTATATATATATATATATATAAATTTTGTATGCGAGGGAAACCCTGACCCTGTACACCCCAAGTAATCATAGTTAAATAGAATAAATGTTTCAAAAGAAAATTTGCCCTGAGCAGGATTTGAGCCCACGTCCCTCCTGTTACTAGTCAGGTGTGATGACCACTACACTATCAGGACAACCATGCTGGCAACACGGCAATCAAAGATGGGATTTACGTGATCGGAGACGTGGTCTCCCGGGAAATTTAACTTTTTCTACATATATATATATATAGAAGATAGATTTACTTATAATTTTTATCGTCGTTAGATTGGCCAGAGAAAGAGAAAAATGTATTATCGGTTTTTTTATAATCATTATTAATAATTTATTATCAATCTCTCTAACACAGTTAGACCCGTTGTAAAAATCTCTTCAAGTCCAGAAAACAGCAGTTTACCCATTGGTGCCACAATAACTCTGACTTGTACAGCGGAGCCAAGAGCGGAGGATAAAAAATTCGAAGACAGATGGGCCGATTATATCGAGTGGTATGATCCACAGAGTAGACAAGTTCGAGCTACCTGCCGACAGCCCTCAAACATACATGCTCCTAAACTTAAATTAAGCTGCCCATTGGTGCTTAAAAATTTGACAGTTGACAAATTTGGCAACTATACTTGCCAAGCTGGCAATGGTTACCTAAAACACTGCACAAGGACATTATTTGAAATAACGATAAAAGGTAAGCAATCTTATCATACCTCTACAAAGTAACAGACATCCTAGGTTTATAATGCAAGTGTGGGTGTCGCGCTCCTACACCTCCTCAGTCTTCTCGTCATCAAATTTCTCTTTAAGTGTAGTCCTCTTTGAGTCGGTTCTTACGGATGTCAAACGAGGCTTAGCCCCGACATCCTAGAGAATGGCCGCAAATTAGACAACTCTTAGCGTCACATGTATCCAAGTAAATTATTTTTATATCAATTTGCAGGTGCCCGTACACCTGAGATCGTTGAAGGTCCAGAGAACCAAAGTCGTGTCTCGATCGGTTCCAATGCTACCTTTAGCTGCACTGCTAAGGGCTTCCCGAGGCCTACAATCCATTGGATTAAAAAAAATGCTTCATATCCTTTACATTTTAACCCCAGAGCAAGAGTTATTCAAGACAACGGAGTGAGTCGCAGCCAGCTTTTCATAACGGGGGTAGAGATGGAAGATTACGGCAAATATCAGTGTACTGCCAATAACAGCATCGGAGTAGGCCAGTCACAAGAAGCTGTATTAAGCAAAGGTGAGACATTTTTGGAATGAAAAGGAATAGATAAAGATCTTAACGACGGTAACTGCAAGGAATTGACTTTTGGATCAAAATCGCGATGGTTTGGAATAAAATGCCTTTTTATCCTATGTACTTCTTACCTATTCTTCTGCTTCGTCTCCGTCTTTTTTTTTTTTTTTTCATTCTTCGTCAATTCATAATTCTGAATTTTAATTTTGCATTTACTATTATCATAATTACCATTACTATCATTAATATTATTTTTTTTTTGTAATCTTTATCATCACCGTTATTGTTCCCACGCTTAAAATCTGTGACTAAAGAAATCTCTATATTTTTTCACAATTCATCTACAACAGCACTTACTACCGCAGCCCCTGAGGAAGGAAAGCTAGAAAATTCAACATCTCAATCTACTACAACACTTACTCCTGCTGCCTCCGTGAATGGAAAGCCAGAAAATTCAGCATCTCAAACTACTAAAATCGCTGTATCATGTACTTTGGTGGTGGCTGCAATTATTTGTCTAGTCATTCGGTTTGTGTGGATTCGGCGTAGATATCGTGATAAAAAGGTAAATAATACGTTACGCGACATAATAATAATAATGATAATAATAATAATAATAATAATAATAATAATAGCAATAATAATATTAATTATGAGCTGTCCATGGCTGGAGAACAGAGAGTCTAAAGAGTTTGAGAAGACAACGAAGTACAGTCAACTGAGACTAGAGCTGACGAACCGATACCCTGAGTACAAGGTCAATCAGTATAACATCATCATGGATGTCCTTGGGGGCTGCTCGAAAGAGGTTGAGAGAGATATCAAAGAGCTTGTAGGAGACAAGTGTGAATCAATTATGCAACAAATGCAAAAGGCAATCCTGTCTAGTTCATTAGACATTGCTAGAATGTTCAAGCTGAGCGTTTAGACATCTTTAAGAATTTTGGACACCCATTTTGACAGAAATTTTATCTTGTACATTTTCGAGATTTTAATACATATCTTAGGGTTCCCATAGGAAAATGGATAGCTATATGAACGACACTTTTCAACTTATGAAGAGTTTTTATTTTGTAATTAAGACGTCCATAAAGCCTTAAGGATTTATTTTAGTTATTTATATATTTTTATGACACTCTTATCAAATCATTTTTAATCAGGTTTTATTTATTTTTTGTGTTGGTTTGCTTGCTTTTCCTTTTTTCCGTAAATTGTTGTGTAATTGTTGTCATAATTTTTAGTCGATGCTGTGGCTGGTTACGGTTTGCCGCCCAGCCTTAGCTTTTAATCTCTACTCTGGGCATCCAGACGTTTGTACTGCCAATAATAGTAGTAATAATAATGATAATAGTAATAATAATGATAATAGTAATAATAATGATAACAGTAATAATAATGATAATAGTAATAACAATGATAATGGTAATGATAATGATTATAATAATGATAATAGTAATAACAATGATAATAGTAATAATAATGATAATTCAAACAACAAACATATGAAATACATATATATGAACTGCGGTTATGAAACGTATATGTGCACGATCCTTCGCAGTAAAGCACTATTTAAGCAATAGTGAAAATCAGACCTGAAAAAAATTCAGGCCTGTACGGGATTCGAACCACTGACCTCTGCGATACTAGTGCAGCGCTGCACTAGTATCGCAGAGGTCAGTGGTTCGAATCCCGTACAGGCCTGAACTTTTTTCAGGTCTGATTTTCACTATTGCTTAAATAGTGCTTTACTGCGAAGGATCGTGCACATATAAATAATGATAATAGTAATAATAATGATAATAACAATAATTAAAATTTGCTAGACTCTGCATCTTGCCTAACAAAGTATCAAAGATCGATGACACGCGAAAAACGCACCCTTCATGGCTGGTCAATCCTAACATTCCTTCTTATGCCAGCATAAGCAAGATTGCGTATAATGGTTGTCGTTAGTTCGGCTGAAACTTAGAGTAAGGCTATGGAAAACGGCAACTTCTTGTTTTCTCCTCCAAATTATCCTTTCCTCCACTTTGGTCTTATAAACAGCTCATGCAGAAGGATTCGGGGGCTTGCTCGCCCCGTTTTCACAGAGTTTATGGAGCCGTTCAATCAAAAAGAGGGTTGTATTTCTTACTTACATACCTTCAAATTGTCCATTTGAGGGTCATCGTAATGAAAGATGTCTATCATAATTGCCTTTTGCCCTCAATTAAATGACAGGGCAGGACACATGCGAGAAAGGTGTATTTAGAAAAAGACAAGTACTTGCCAAACGGGATACAAGACCTTGAAAACGACTGGTCGCCCAATACCCAAACCATCAAAAACCCCGAGGAATGGCATCCGTTAGTGGGGGACGGAGTAGGGAAAAGAGGGCTTCCAGATGGAAGCGAGCAGGATGATACGATGCAAGATATAGAAGAAAAAGGTCAAGAGAGATTAGATTCGGGTGAGAAGACGGTTGGCGCTGACATTTTCAGAGCTGATAAATGTGTTGACCTGGGTGTCGACGCGCAGCAAGTGATATCGTCTAAAGAGACCAAAGAAGGATGTGAAAACTTGGAAAATCTTGAAGTATTCGATGAAATACTCGGTGAAGGCGAATTTGGAATCGTCTACAAAGGTCGCTATGGTGGGAAAGACGGAAACATGACAGATGTAGCTGTTAAAAAGCTAAAAGGTACGTACACGACGTCAAAATGTCAAGTTGTTAATTCCTAAGTGCAGTAGTATACCGCTGAATTGATTTTTATTTCTGGAAGCTATGCACCATCTTACTTTTTCGCCATTTTTCCTTTTGCCAGAAACACCCATAAAGTCTGCTTTTGTCTCTTCTGAGCGCTCTCTGCAGTCTCGCTACTTTTCAGTCCATTCATCATATTTTTACCATAGCCAAGCAATTTTACATCATCAGTATTAGCAGTATGAGTCCCCTTGCTTTTTTCTCTATGCCACTATAGACCCTTGTGCTATTGCCAAAGAAACCCTGTTTAATGAGATAAAGACCTTGAAGCATGCTGGGAAACATCCTAATATTGTTACTTTGATTGGTACGCGGATAGAGGGAGGTAAGTCAGTTTTCGACGATGCAACTTCTTAGAAATACAGGCATGTTAACTTGGTAATTGACGGTCCAATAAGATAACGTTTCATCCGTATGTAAGATCAGTTCGATAAGTGCATTTATTAATGTTATGATTAAAGAAAAATAAGTCGACTTAATACGTGTTATGCCAAAAATCTGTGCTTCTTGATCAGAAACCATTTGATGCTAGGCTAAGTACTGATAGATTCATATGGAATCTCTTTCTTGGTTTTTTTGGGCACAACCTTAACTTATTTTTACTGTCAAAATCACCTTTTGATCACCTTCAGAAGCAAATAATCTCCAATTAACTTCTTTTGTTAACTTTTCTACCTGCGTTGCTCTTCTCTTTCTAGGAGAGGTTCTTGTGGTCACTGAATTGATTCATGGCGGCAGTCTGGAAAATCTTTTAAAGGCCAAGAGGGCTCCAGGGGAAAACAACAATTATCATAAAGTCTGCTGTAAGCTTAATGACCGGCAGCTGGTTACAATTGCATTTCAGATTGCCGCGGGAATGCAGTACTTAGAGGAGAGAAAGGTAAGACCCACTGACAGTGCCAGAAATGTTGAGGTAACTTTGTTTACCTTCCATAACAGATGAACGCTCTCAAGTGATTATAAACAGCGCTAAATATAACGCTGGCAGCTCGAGGTTGCGGAGGACACATTGGGGATCTTTTTCACTTTGCACTCAAGCATTCGCGAGTGTCTGCTATGCTAAAGAGGTATAAATTATCTTCTCTCACAGTTCGTTCATCGTGATCTGGCAGCGAGGAATATTTTAGTTGATGCCAACTTGGTGGCTAAAGTTGGAGACTTTGGATTGGCCAGGGACATATCCGATGCTGGTATATACACCATAACCTCCAACGTAAGTACGCTTCGCAATCAGTTTCAACGACTAAACAAAAAAATCAACAAACCGAAATGCATTTTAATTGATGCCCTTCCATAGTATAAAGGAACACACTGAATTAATTCCCTCCCAGCGAACTGTGTATTACGTTCACTTATTAATTATTATTAATTTTTGTACTGATAATAATGACAACAACAATGATGATAACAATAATAACGGCCAAGATATCTACCCCCTTGGATTTTACTGGTAATAAAAAATAATTAGAAAATTAAAATATATCTTAACGTTGAAAAAGAAATCGCACACACGTACTGAATGCATCCTTCTGTTTCATGAGTCAGCCTCTTCTCAGTCTCAAAGGGCCTTGACTCTACCACAAACAGGACCTTGCTCACATGAATCTGTCTTTTCAACAGGGCAAGGTTCCATGGAGATGGTCGTCTTTAGAATCTCTGCGAGATCTGCATTTTACATCCATGAGTGATGTGTGAGTTAATTTTTGTATTTTAATACTTTCAGATAGCTGTCTCTTAATTAAGAACCGGAGGTATTGCTTAGCACAATGGATTTCCGAATAAGTCATCTGCCTGCTGCTCTACTATTTTCCTTGGAGCATTACCATGGTTACATCTGGACTTTATTTTATGTTGTTCGCTCGTCTCTATGTACATGCGCGGTGTATGTTTACCTATTTGCATTTATGGACACACCATGAAAACTTAGCATGACATAAGTAACTTCTTCTTTCAAATGGACAATTTTATGCTCATTGTAGTTGATTGAAATCTATATCAGGGGCGAGATCCGACAGGAAAGACGGCTAAGTCTTAAGTGATGCAAATATTCATTAAACACTCAAAGAATACGACGAGACTTGATCTTTAATCAAGTCAGTGCTAATCTTCCTTACCAGAAGGTCATCAGCTTCTTTTCCTAACTCATTAAAGTTATTAAAGCATTGATGCATATTTTCAGGTGGTCATTTGGTATTGTCTTATGGGAAATTGCCACGTACGGTAAGTGTCGTGTCATATTATGTGCGACACCCTATGAGCTATAAATCATGTTCTCGTCATGAGTTACCAATCCATAAAGCAGCCCAAAGCTAGGAAGGCTCCTCTGTTAAGGTAACTATATAGAAACAAGCATCTTCATTTAGAAAGATGCGTATTGCCAGTCAGTCGAAATTAGACAAGATTAGGAGCCCGCCATACGGCTACTAAACAATATATTCGTCCTACATTTTTTTTCTCCAAGCTGCGCTTAATTTTGTATTTGTAAATGAGCAAATTAAGTCTTTACGAGTCTGTATTTTTCCTAAAAGTTACTTCTGAAATACTTATTGTCTCAGATCCTTGTCTCGACAACCGAATTATTTAAATCATAATGATCTTCTTTCTACCAAACAGGTGAGTTGCCATACCCTGACATCTCATCACCAATTGCCTTCGTAAGTCGACTGGCTACAGGATACCGAATGCCTCGTCCCGACCAATGCTCCGAAGAGCTGTAAGCTTCAAAGTCTTGTATAATGCCGATAGAAAATGAATTGAATAATTGATAATTTTGTAGAAGGCTTCAAATAATGGAAAGTTTACTTGCCATATTTTAGAAATGATTGAAAAGCATTTTACTCTTCGAGGATAGTCTTGCAAGATTCTCTGACACACACTTTTTCTCGTTGAAAATCGAGACGATGCATGGAATGAGTCGTTATGATTTAAAAAAGATTTGCATATCAAATCAAATGTCACACTCGGCAAATCAGTGATCTTTCCAATGCTCATTGTCATGAGTTTAAAGTCCCCCTTTACACCCCTTTTCAGGTTTGATACGGTCAATCTAGATGCTGATAGTGTCAGCTTCAGGAAAACGTTAACTAATAGTGCATTCAATTTTCAGATATGAGCTAATGAGTTCTTGTTGGAAAGAAAATCCTATGATGAGACCAGCCTTTTCAGAGATCGCCCACCAGCTGAAGACTTTTTTGCGAGAAGTGAAGGTAATTAATGGTTGAAGGCTGATAGTTTCTAAAGAAACTGTTTGGGGCTGCGTCGGTGGGGATAACGAAATAATTTGGATATATCAACAAAGTTGAAATGGTAAATTAGCCTCCGTTACGATTACAAAAGCTGACGTTTCGAGGGTTAGCCCTTCATCGAAGGGCTCCGACGAAGGGCTAACGCTCGAAACGTCAGCTTTTGAAATCGTTACGGTGGCCAATTTACCATTTCAACTTTGTTAATTAATGGTTGCATTTACAAGATTTCCATTTCTTCCCTTGAGTATCGCCTTTCTTAAAACCTGATCTGTCCTCTTCTTCCTCCTTCAATTTTTTTTGATCGATGATTCAATATACCCTTTCATGGACTCCTCTGTCACCCTGTCAGTCCCTCTGGTAAACCTTTTATTTTCAACCCCTGCCATGAATACATTCATCCATTCGCAACCATAGTCATCCATCCGCTTCCTTGTCTGTCTGTCCATCTGTCGACATCTGTATGACTGTCCGTTCATTCTTGTATTTGTTCCTAACGTCATTCACTACTTTTGTTTAATTCATATAAGGCAATTGTTTATTTCCTTATTCACTTTTGTGAATTATCAATGGTTGACTGTTTATTCCAATGATTTATTTCAGAGGACATATGCAAATATCACAGAAGAAAACAATGGAGAGGCTTGATGACGTCCTGATGCTAAAGAAAAACCCTCATTTTATTTAATTAGTAGTAGGAAGAGAATCGCGATATCTCAAATAAGTGCATAGATGAATAAGGCCTAACGTATTTGACCCAGGTACCTACCACGCTCAAAAAATTTGATTCAATTTGTTTCCTTGTAAGAGAAGGTTCCGCACGTTTTCTTCACAATAGGTAGTGTAAATCGCAGTAAAGAATATACAGTGCGCCCGTCTAAGCACGCATCTATCCTAGCTTGTGAGCAGCTCCTCCTTAATAATTTTCTTCGCTCGCAGGAAAACTACACTTCTTTTGCGCTCAAGCCGCTTTCTACGTGCTTTACAGCAGAAGAGAGCACAGCCAATGCTTCTTACTTTATTAAATAAAAGATGGAACTTTTCAAAGATCATGACTTGCAAATGAAACCATAATTTCAAATCAGAGCTACAGAGAGCCGGAAGCGAGAAAACACACCCACTTACGAGAGATGTGTGTGACACTCGACAGAAGAGAGATATAAATTTCAGCATCGAACATCGTAACAAATATATTACTCTAAACAACTTTCCCAAGTAAAGATAATTATATTAACACGTAAACGAAGCTCAGGCATGAATAAAAAAAAAAAGGAAAGGAAAAACTATTTTATCATATTACAGCCAAAATAACGATAAAACGACTTTATTTGCGGTTGGCAAGTGCTTAAGTTTAATTACATGTTATTCAAGTGCCTATCTTCAAAATATTCTTCATTAAATACAAACTATTTACACCATCATAATTAGAGAATATCTGTCATATATTTATCATATGTGTATAAAAGTAATAAAACGACCCACAAAACGAGAAGATAAACGCAATAACCGACACTATAATTCAGGCAATAGTCTGGGTGCCAGGCCCTCATGATTAGCGCTGCAGGAAGAGGTTTGCCGAGGGTCTGGCAAGTGAGAGACCCCAGCAAACTTTTCGCCGGCTCACGTTGCCCAGGGCCCCATACTTTCCCGCGGACGAAGAGACACTTGCGCCGAAGCGTTTATAATGAGGGTTAACTCACAAGCTAATTAGTCAAATCATTAACATGTCTACTGGGAAAGGCTTGCTCAGCCTCATTACTATGCAACAAAAGATGCACCTCGACAATTATCAATCACTACATGAGGGCAGGCCATTATTGCGACAAACAAAATACACATAAATGTTTCGTGTTGATGTTTTCTGTCTTTTTCGAGTGTTGAAAATGTTTTGTACGTGAATTGCACTGCCGTTTGTTACTTCTCAATCTTTTTTTAATTTTTTTTTAATTTTGATCAAATACACCATAAGTTAAATTTGCTGAAACTGAACCTATCAGGGTTTTCTTTGGCGTTCAAATACGATAAATTTTGATCTTTTATCTTAGTAACACAACCTTTGTTCAAACAAAGACATCGCTGAAAGCTGCCGAGGCGCTTTACCGAGTCCTAAATATCTTTAAGAGGCTAAAATCCAAAGTTTCGGGACAAGATTTGACGGTATAGGTTGATGGTTACCGAAATACTCCAAGAAGTCTTAGTGTTAAAAGCTGTTATTCAAGCCTTATTACCGAGGATTCTAGAGACTGGCGACAAAGCTATCACAGAGAACACAAGAGAGCTATGGAAAGGAGGCTTTCGAAAGCAATGTTAAGACAAATTAAAAACTCCACCAAGATATCCCAACGAACCTTTTTCTATTTAGCGAGGAATAGCCAAACAAGAATGTAACCGAGGTAAAAGCCAAACACCAACGAACAGAAGTACTAAACTGAACAAGTAAACACAACAGCCGTTTAGTTTTTGGCCTTTTTTACAGCCTGGGAGTTGCCACGCAGTGACTGGTTAAAGACTCGACCCGTCTTGGTTGTCATCTTTGAACTGGACAACATCTGATCATATCCTCACCAGTTACAGCTGAATTGCTCATTTCACTTCTTTTAAATTCTTCAACAAAACATCTCACACGTCCGTGACGTCTGCTGACCGTCTGCATAATAATCGAGTTCTCTCCACCCATGGTTCTATTCTGTTTTTCTTCTGGTGTTTTACTGAATTATCTTTAACAATTTCGCATTCTTTTCGTCGAAATCATGTCCCCGCTTTCGTTTCCTTAGTCGGCAAAAGAAGATAATGTTCACCATGATTGACAACAGAAGGCAGGCCATTAAAGTAATCATGATTGTCCAATTGAGCTCTGAAACTGAAGAAATATAACATGGGTGAGACTAAGCAATGCGCACTTCATATGGAAAAGTTGGTCACTTAGTCGAAGCCTCATGATCAGTAAAAACTTACTGTACGGTTGAGCCGCAAATCATCGCTAAGGCTCTAAAGTGCGTACACCAACGCATGTTTTACACAATTAAAAAATCATGTGGAAACACTGGGTGAAAGGAATGACATTTTCCTTTTTTTACATTTATACGAATTTACATGCGGAATAGGTGTGGAAATCGAATAAAGAGAAAGTAGATACGCCTCTAGTTGGGTCGAGCTTATTAATGAAAAATTAAAACCCATTTGAAGTTAACAGAATATGTGATCCTTTCGACCAGTTTCAATTTTTTGGAGGTGACTGTTCTAAGGCAACGGTCCGAATAAAGCTTAGAAGATCATGTCTTTTACCTGGTTTGATGGGGATGCACAGTTCAGCAGTCAATAGAAGACCAACTACATCTGAGTCTGTAGTCATAACTGGTTCTTTAGCAGCTTTTTTTTACCACGTGCTCCTTCTTGTGGACGATTCGTTGGTGCTTGTTGTTCTTGTTGATAAAGTGATTTCCTCAGTAAACACATTCGCTGTAGTCGAATTAGTGGTTTGAAAAGTGGAAGTGCAGCTGGTAGTCGTAGATTGTAAAGTTGTAGTTGGTGAAGTTGTTGGAGCTTTCGTATCGGTGGTTGTAGGTTTTCGGTTGCACCGGGGATCTTAAGAAGGAAAAAAAATAAAAGATAACCAATATTAGTAACGTGTCGCTGGTGCGATGGACACCATACAAAGTTGGTAAATTACCGGTAAAAGCAAGTCCTGGAAATGTCGACTAATCAATCTGATTCTGCCATACTTCTCACTAACTACAGATTTTTACCTTAAAATGATTAGGTAAAACAACAACATTAGCAACATATGACAATCTCCGGTCTTTCCTTACACTTAGGTACCACGGAAAGCCGTAAAATTCTTGAACAAAAGATCATCTTTCAAACCAGCAGTCTAAATCCCACAGGTATCAACGAACGCTTTTCATTCTCATTCGCTTTTCATTCGCTTTTCATTCTTTTCTAACCGCCTCCCGGTTTGCTCAATTGGCTAGAGCGCCGGATTGTGATGTGTGGGAGGGAGGTCGAAGGTTCGAGCCCCGGCCGAACCAATACTCATGGTCTGAAAATAAGCGAGGAGAATTTGCTACTTTTCTATAATCAAGAAATGGATAGATATTCTAGTCTTCTCGGATAAGGACGAATAAACCGTAGGCCCCGTCTTCTGCAGGGTTAGGGGTAGGAGACGTTAATTTCCCACGCACGAGATTACTGTGTGGTGAATGTCCTCCCCTGGGTGGGATGGGTGGGTGTTGGCCCTGCAAAGGTCCTATGGGCAGTGGTCAATTAACCTACATATTAACCTACATATTCCACTAATTTATTGGTGTTTTTCTCGTTGCCATGTTCCCACCAATCACGTAGCTCCATTTTCTGCCTTTAAAAGCACACACAACCCTCAATTCCTCTATTCGCTCTGACGAAGGGCTAATGCTCGAAACGTCAGCTTTTATAATTGTAACGGTGGCCAATTTACCATTTCAACTTTGTTGATATATTCAAATTATTTCGTTACTGTTATAGTGTTAATGAACTAGGGTTTAATAAATACGTATGATGCACGATCCTCGCAGTAGAGAGCGCTATTTATGCAATAGCGAAAATCAGACCTGAAAAAAATCAGGCCTGTACGGGATTCGAACCACTGACCTCTGCGATACTAGTGCAGCGCTCTACCAATTGAGCTAACAAGCCAAGTGGGAGCAGGCCGCTAAGTGTATTCGTAATAAACCCGTGATGATAAATCAGATACAATGAATATATGAAGTTCATATATTTTGAACTGCGGTATTAGATATCTAATACCGTATTGCATGGTTGGCCAGCAGAAGAGAATACGCCAGAGGAACTCAGATTTTATCGCGCCAAACGTGAAGAATTTACAGTGGAGGATTGTTACTTGTTGCGTGGTACAAGAGTAGTGATACCCTCTAGATATCGAAGTGCTGTCTGATAAACATCTTAACCACCCAGGAATGGTGCGAATGAAGTCTTTGGCACGATTGCATGTCTGGTGGCCAAACCTGGACAGCGACATCGAACAGACCGTGAGAGATTGCACTGATTGTCAAGCCAACCGTTTTAGAGCGCCTTTTAAGGTGGTCAACCCAGGGATCTGGCCTACCCCCCGTGGCAGCGTTTACATGTGGATTTTGCTGGACCATTCAATGGAGGAATGTTTCCTATAGTGGTTGATGCCAAGTCTAAGTGGATGGAAGTGATTCAAATACCCTCCACCAGTGCCTGCGCCACAATTGGAGCTCTGCGCAGCTTGTTTGCTACGCATGGCTTGCCGGAGGAGATAGTGGCCGACAATGGTCCACAGTTTGTCTTTAGAGAAATGAAAGATTTCTTAACTTCCAATGGTGTTCGCCTGTGTTTGTCGTCACCATATCATCCTGCATCCAATGGTGACGCTGAACGTGCAGTTCGGACATTTAAGGAAGCCATGAGAGTCATGAAGAATGAACCGGGTACCTAAACGCAGAAATTGGCTCGATTCCTTTTGAGCTACCGAACCACGCCCCATACCGCCATTGGGTGTTCACTAGCAGAAATTTTGATGGGTCGCAGATTGAGAACAAGGCATGAGTTGCTTAGACCCAACTTGTCTGCACGGATGGAACAAAAGTCGAGGAGGATAAATCCCATGGTCAGACGCGGTTTTGAGGTTGGTGAACCTGTCATGGTGAAGGATTATCGTGGATCCGAGAGGACTAAGGGGGTTGTCCGGTCACATACCGAGTGCTAGTTGAAAAGATCAGTTGCGAGAACTAGCTGGCTCAAAGGTAGCCGATGTTGAGCCGAATACCTGTGAATTACCAGAGATCGATTTGCCTGAGAAGGTAAATGCAAGTGTGTCTGTTCCAACTCAAGACCTATTGCCCCCAACAACAGTCTATGCCGAATGAGAAGTCTACCAAGCCCTGGGTTGAAGTGGCATGAAATCTGCTGTGTTGTCCCTGAAATGGCTGGAAAAACCGATTTCTTAACTAGTTCGCAGACTTTCTAAAAGGAAACTCTAGTGAAACATAACGTTACCGGTAGACATTTGCGTGCCCGTGATGTCCTTCTCATCAAAAAACAACCTTTGGAAAGCGCCCCGATCGGCAAAGCTTCTGTAAAGGCCAAAAAAAAGGGGAAGAACAAGACCGGAAGGAATTTGCTGTTAAAGTCAACACCGCGTACCTAATAACTAAAGAGGAACCTCCTTTTAGTAAATATGAGCCTATTCTAGCACTTCAAAAGAAGAATGGTTTGAAAATTAGCCACACTTACGCCAATGACAAACGTTGCGGCACTCTGATGTCTACAATTGGCACCGTTTTAACAGAAGAACTAGCCAGTGAAGTAAACGGGAAGAAATACTTGAGTGTGATGATTGACGGCGCCACCGACGCTTCAGGAAAGGAAAATGAGACTGTGCATTGTCGACTTGTAAAGGATGGTCAACCCGCAAATCGTTTAATAGGACACAAGGCAGTTGCTCATGGTCATGCGCAAGGTATCTTTTTAGTTTCATGTGAGTTTTTAATTTTGACCTGATTAATAACTCAATTTTTGGGTGACGTACTATTAGTAGGCAGAAAAAAAATTGATCAGTTATTACTTCATGTCATGCGAATCACTGTGGCATTATCATAGAAATAAAAAACTTTGACAGTCCCGCGCGAAGCACTTTCTCATAATGAAATAAATAGTAGTTCGCTTTAGCATGGAGAGATGAAGCTGTAATAGCGTCCATTTGAATGAAGGAAGGTTCACTTGCTTTTTATTTTAAACTAAAAGGTTAGCATATACCACTTTCATTCTTTGTTATATTGTTATCATAAGTTGAAATTGTTATTTTTAGCCATTTTATGGTATTTTGGACACGGTAAATGGTGCCTTCGCTGACGTTGGAATTCAGCAATGGAAGGAAAACCTTGTCGGTATGGGTGCTGATGGAGCATCAGTCAGTAACCTTGGAAAGAAAGGCGGAGTGGTGGCATTGTTACGACGGGACATCCCCCACGTTATCGATTTCCACTGTCTTCCCCATCGGTTAGAGTTGGCACTACTAGAAATGCAAAAGAATTGTGTTTTGGTGAACACGGTGTATGACGTTCTCCAGCTCGTCTGGAAAACTTACCACTACGGCCCCAAGAGCACGCGCGAACTTCAAAGCATTGGAAATGAACTGGGAATTAATGTTTTGAAACCCACCCAGGTCAGCGGAACGAGATAGCTGCCGCACATCAGCAGAGCCCTAAAGGTTTTAATTCAGATATCAAGGGGAGAGAAAAATTTGTCTGCGAAAAAATGAAAACCGTGCAGTTCGCAGCATTTTGTCATTTTCTCGCAGACATGTTTGCTATCATCGAGAAACGTTCACCAGCGTTTACTCCCTGAAAACGCGTCCCGTCCCAAATGCAGCAATATCTCGGCATGCAGCGATTTCTCGGCAACGCTTTCTTGCAGCACTTCTTTCTTTTCTCGGCAACGCTTTCTTGCAGCACTTCTTTCTTTTCTCGGCAGCGATTTCTTGCAGCGATTTCTCGGCATGCTGGAGAAGTCCGAAGATGACCAAGTCCAGTTTCAAGGGACTACGTTAGAAGGCTGCCTTGATGGTGTCCACAAACGAGCGGCAGCCACTCGCACTGGTAGTTTCGAGGCAACAAAAGCTGAGGCCATTGGGCTGTGCTTGAATGCTCTGGAAGACAGGTTCGACAACCTTTTGATTGATCCGAAGTGGAGATGAGCCCCGTCTAAAAGTACCACTGCTGTTGTAAGAGACATGCTTGTGTTCAACGTTGACGCTTGGCCCACTAACCCTCAAGATCTTGTTATCTTTGGAAACGAGCATATAGAACGTCTGACTCACTGGTTTGAACCTGCGCTGGCAAATGCTGGATGCCAGGTTGACAAAATTCCTGATGAATGGCTGTCAATAAAAGTGCAGATTAACACCAGTTTTCGGGACAAGGACTATGGAAGCCTGTGGCAGACCTTGTTAACAAAAAAGCCTTATCGCCAGGACTTTCAAAATGTCCTTCACCTTGTCGAGATTCTGTTGGTACTACCGATTTCTGCAGCTTAGTGCGGACGTGCCATCTCCGCAGAGAATCGGATAAAGAGTAGTATGCGAGTTAATCTTGGATCAGCAGCACTTGAAGACCTCATCCGCATTGCCGCAGAGGGCCCGACGGTTGCTGACTTTGACCCCGCGCAGACGGGTGACAAGTGGTTCACACGGAATAAGAAAGCAGGAGAACGGCAGCGGAGGCCAGCATTCCAAAGATCTTCAATCCTGAAATAAACTGACCAAGGGACTGGTTAACCCGTTTTGTTTAAGTATGGTATCATTAAGTTCTAGGAAATAAACTACAAGGTCACCAAGAACACTTGTCAATAATTTTAACTGTCATTAATTGAGTATGTTTACTTCAACTTTGATTCCTCAAAGTAAACGAATGCTATGCACGATTCGTCACTCGCTATTTCTTAGTTAAATCAAGAAAAACAGAAGTAGTAAAGTTTGTGAAAATAAGAAAACATGTTGAGACCAAGAACTTATTTGTGTCTTTAATTTAGACAACCGCTGTTTGTGTTTTAAATATTAGAATATTCTTTTGCCATCTCGTTGCCGTTATTTCCAGTGCTTTCATATCATATCATAACGTTGTTGTTATTTCTAGAGATTTAAAACTGGCATAATTGTGAGTTCTCATCAATAGCAATTGAGGGACCAAGGACGTTACGTTTTTGCTAAGTAGTGAACTAAGAGTAGCAAGATAAAGTTTGCGTTCTGTCGCGTCTCCTCTCAATCGAATATCTGCAATAAAATGATACAACTTGTAAATTAAATTAATTATTTCTTGCACGTTTTAACATTGCTTCACTGAATTACCTATAGTAATTAAGTTTAAGTTATGAGAATCATTAGTCGAGAATGAAGTACTCAACGTTGCATTCGGAAGGATACTGAGAACGCTGTCACCATTGCCAAACCTGAAAGAAGGTATGGAAAAATTTCAAAGAATTGAGAGTTATAATGAAATGCAAGTAATATTATCAAGGTGACACTCGTACTTAACAGCTAAGAAAGTAACAAGACAATTTTAGCAAAATAAGACCATCAACGGAAATGAGCTTTATATTCAAGGACCCTTGAGGAGACTGATTGGTAAACTGAAACAACTGACTACACTATATACAGCAGTTCTTTACACAACAACAACAACATAAAGAAAATGGAGACAGAAGGAACGCCATGCTAAGGGCCTATACAGGCCACATACGTTTCAGGAAGAGTGAATTAAATTCGGAAACTGTGGTTTTTGTTGACAAGAATAAATGGGTCGAATGTGAAAAAAAAAAATTAAAATGTTTAAGACAAGAAAAAGGCGTTAAGAAATTGTTGAGGAGAGAAAACAAATGTCTATTATTCCCTGATATAAGTTTTGTATGAGATGTTGTTTTCTCTTTGTATTAGAAAGGCGAACGGGTGAACTTTGGCCTTCCCACTCCACTGCACAGCGGCAGAACGTGGACCCCAATCGGCTATACTTGTGGTTCTTCCTCCTATTTCAGCCATTCTATTCCACCAATACAAGTGGAGTTCAGAAAAGCATGAACAAAGGTCTTGTAGCTGACCAGTGCAAGGTAAATTTGCGACACCGTTAGAAACACTTGGGAGAACTGATACTGTAATGTCCAACTGGTTAAACAAAATTGCTGCTGAGAGAAAATCCAAGTTAACATTCAAACTATGGTACTCGCAATGCCGAGTAGATTAACGAGACCCGAGAAAAACTCTTCCCATGAGGGATCGGTTGCATTTTCATCGGTCGCCATGTTTATGGAGGCTTGGCGGGGAGCTTTATGAACATGCCATGAATGCCTGGTGACCATGCCTCCTGGAGTCACGTGAGATTATCGAATGACAATTTATTTTTTATCGAATGAATATATTTTTACCGAATGAAAATATTCCACTGAATGGAAACATGGTTTATCCAATGCAAATTATTTTTAATCAATTAAAAATACTTTTACCGATTGAAAATATTCCACTGAATGGAAACATGTTTTATCGAATGCGAGTTACTTTTTATCCAATGAGAATATTTTTTTTAACGAATGAATATATATTTTATCGAATGGAAATACTCATTTTATCGCATAAAAATATTTCATCGAGTAAAAATGTATTTTTATGGAATAAAAATACTTTTATCGAATGCAAATATATTTTTATTGAATGGAAATAATTCTTATTGAATTTTCCTACATTTCGGCAACCATACTCTGTTTTGGTTTGTCAAATCTTAATCTTAATCAGCTGTCATGTGACTCGTTCCAGCGCCGCCGCTGACACGTAACGAGGTGTGGTGAGACTGGAGTAAAGGTAGTCGGGATAACTTGTCTGGGTCCAACTTGTAAATTTGTAAAGGATCGAAGCGAAAGATATCCAGTCAATTCGCCACCATAACAAATTTGCCGCCCCAAAATTAGTTACTACTCAATGTCCTATCGCCGCTGGTAGCGATCTGACTCAAACGTCATGAGTAGTCTCTCGTGTGAAACTTACATCAAATGAAAGCAAAGATGCAGTAGTATATTGCGGAAAGGGAAAGGGACTCAGAAGTTGTGTGTAGCGCCTCAACTATGGAATTTGAAACGAAATAAAATATGTTTAAATTAAATCACGAAGATTATAATCAGTTCGAGAGTAGCGGAACCAGAGAGATATCGCCGAGAGATTTTCTTCAAATGATTTTGCCAAGTGATTTTCGCGGATAGTAATGAAATCGTACGGACCTTACATCAAATAAAGCCACATAAAATAGCCGCCAAGCGTGCGTGCTAATTAGCGGTGAAGTAATCCTGAACCATCTGCACTCATATTGCATGAATTCAGATGATCACATAACAATTGAGTTATGGTTGTCTTGGCTGTAATGGCCACTCACGAAAATCTCCTAACATCGACAAAATAAAAACGTGTTTTTCTATCAAATTCTGTGTTTTCTCTTGGCTTTAAGGAATGCGTGACAGGTATCGACTTTAAACCAAAAAAAGCTCAATCTCGTAAATTCTAGCGGACTCGTCTATCACAAAGGCGACAGAGAGAGGAGCGTGAGTGGGCTATGAATTCGATAACAAGTAAAAAAGGATTGTTTTTTTTTTATCTTAGATATTGAAAAAGATATTGAGAGAAACACAGCTGGCCTTGTTGTTTACGATCATCTTACGCGTAGAGAGCTTTCCCCCGCACAAATCGTTCCTCGGCGCACACGCGCATCTTCCCGTCTCTTTTCTATGTCCACCAGACACTAATTTACGAATAAGACGATAGTAGCATTTTACAGTTTGATGAGAAATAGGCATTTCGAACATAATCTTTGATCTTGTTAAACTGTTCGCTTACCAGGAGCTCTCCAACTGTCATTTTCCTCCTACAACATCTGCATGCTGATTCATTTTCTATCAATAAAAAATGTGGTTCCGTATCACGATTTATTTTTGACTCAGTAAAGTGCGCATGATTAATATTTCCTTTCGGACCTCGTTTTGTATGACAACCACTGGTTAATTCCACTACCTTCAAATGAATGGTACGCTAACAAGTCTTACCGTTAAGTCTTAAGGTAAGTTTATACATTTTTTACACAATTTCGTTTTCAAAATACGATTTCTTTTGCACCTTTTTCAGCCAAATTAGGTAACATTTAAATAAATAAAGGAAAATAAAAAATAAGAACAAAGTTTATTTCGATCTTGGTTTTGTGAACAGCGAAGGCAATAAAGTTAATTTTTCAAAAGGATTTGGGGGAACAATTTATTAAACAAAATCGTTTGATGCAGTACCTTACAGTGCTAGGATTTGATATTGATATGTGATGCGTAATTGTGCAATTGTTTTGAGACAGCTGGTGAGATCGTCTCTTGTATGACTTTTTGTGACAAGTGTTAGTGGCCATGTTTTTACTTGAACATTAAGATGTAAATTCAGCAGGTTTGAATTTTGGCTGTTTATTCGTAATCATTTCTTTAATCTATAATAAACAGAGTCTAAAATGGGGCTAAAATTTGAGGCAATCCATGGATTTGTATACTTTTATTGCGAGCTAATGTAAAATAGTTGGATGAAATATACACATACCGAAAAAGAAAAAAGATCAGAGGGGTAAATGAGGTAAGCCAGTGGCCTATTTCCAAGAAACAAATTGGCTTTTCTTTCTATGTATAAAATATTTGAAAAATATAGAACAATGGCTATTTAATCTCGCGGGAAGAACGCATATGGTGAATAAAAACTGGTGACATCAACATTTCGCTTTTAGAATAACAAACTCATAAACCCTCGAAGTTAACCGCCGTCGTTTTAACCTCAATTTATTGACAGTGGAATCCTCGAGTTTCAATGACTGGCATTCTTAATTTAACAAACATTTATACGTTTTGTCTCGCATTTATAAATGATAAGGGCTAGATCCTGTATAGTAAAGCTCTTTGAACGAGTTCAATATTCATTCGCCTCCAAATTTATGAATGTACATGCAGTGAATCTTCCTCGAACTCCTTCTATAATGCATAACTTTCGTGAAGGTGTCAAAGATAGCGGAAGACATTTAAACTATATATGATCGTCCCTTTTGTGTCTTGGTGAATTTGAAACTAAAAATGGTCAGATAGAGGTTTCAAGTGAATCTTATCGCGATATAATTCATTCTACGTTAATTTAAAATTCTGAAGCTTGCCAAAAATATCTAACCAGTACCGGCTTTTGAGCTTGGCAGTTATTTCTGGTTCGATAGTCATTAAGGACAAAACTGCTCATTCCCTATAGGTGAATGACGCCTTGACTACTGCAGCGTAAGAGATAAGTCAAAACTTAGACGGAGCAACTGGAATCACCCAATCGCATAATCTTGATTCTATCTATTCCTATCTGGACCTCATATTTGGCGCTTTCTTTCGTTGAATGTTTCGATAAAAGCCGAAAGAAGAGGAGAAATTTTGTATAAATAACGTATTTATTCGAATAGTCAGAAATCCCGAATATATTCCGTCCTGAAATAACTGCATTTTAAAGATAAAATATTAACAAACGCTGCATCATGATGTGGCATTTATCTATTCGAATTATAGTCTCAAAAAGGTTTAATGTTTAAGATCATCGCATTCGAAGCTCAAAGGTATATAATCAAAACCGCCTTCCGGTTAGCTCAATGGATAGAGCGCTGGACTTTTGTGCGGGAGGTCGAGGGTTCAAGCTCCGGCCGGACCAACACTCAAGGTCTTAAAATAATTGAGAAGAATATGGTACCTTTCTATAACTTTAAGTAACGGTTAGATAAGTCTTCTCGGATAGAGACGAATAAATGGAGGTCCCGTCTCCTACAGGGTTAGGGGTAGGAGACGTTAATTTCCCATCCCCCTGGGGTGGGATGAGTGCGATTTAATGGGTGGACTACTCGCATGGATCGCATATGTTCCGTTCTAGTCCTGCCTTACTGCGGTAATGCTGTGAAATATGGTAAGAAACACGAGAACAATATACGGTTCTTCAGCTTATTGAAGCTTTGGAAATTTGCCCTTTTCGATTACAATTCTTTTTACATTTTGAAGTTAGTATACTTCAGTGCTCTTTCACTATACTTCCCTCTAAAATTCTCCCAATGCGCAGTTAAATTTCTTTGTGAAAACGGAGTACTTCATTAGGGGGTCTCTCTTCATCTCTCCAGTTCCTTGTGTTAACAATTTATTTTCGGACTTTGCGTTCGGGAAGTTTTTCAGCAAGGTTGAAAGTTCTCTTAGCCCATGTTCCACACGGCTTTTTTTTTTTTGGCTTCCAATTGTTTGTTTATCAAGTATCTCCGATTGCGTTTACATCATTTTCCTTTGCCTCATCGCGCGTGTCATGCTAAACTGACTTGTACGCATGATGTCCTCGGACGACGCTATTAAAATTTACTTCGAAATACATTTTACCATACCATATTTAGCAAGAAATAAATTTGATTTTAGATAAACGCCGATGGCCAAATTCGGAGTCTTAGCTGAAACTTTTAATAAAACGCTGCTTAGGAACAATGCGACCATACTTAATAAAACTAAAACGTAGACAATGTCTAAACTTTGCCAAACTTTGCATTTCCCATGGAGAGATAGATACATGGATAGATAGATAGATAGATAGATAGATAGATAGATAGGTATATAGGTAGTTTATTGACTAAAATCATAGCAGCCATAGGCTGAGTCACGTCTAGCTTACAATTATTAATATACGTAAATATGTATATATATATATATACAATAAGAAAACTATAAGGACCCTATAGTATAATATATATTTAAAAATATAAATGCCATCAATTAAATATCTAGATATAAGATATGATTTCCAGGAACGTTCAGTTGAACACTACTTTATCGTCAAACGAATCATTATCGTCCTCTCACCATGGACTATTGGTTGCATCTCAACGACAATCAAACGCATTAACTTTCAATTTCATCTTCGAAAAAGGGACTTCGTATACAAGCGACCACTTTCAGAGTCAGTTTAGCGGCTGGATATCTCTCCGTTAGCAGGTACATCTTCGCCAGTGAAGTGACATTTTTTCCATGAGTCGATTAACCCAACCTAACTGTCTCTTCCTTTAGATGAAGTCCTTCTGAGGCGGAAAAAATAAAAGAAAAATATGACCGAGTTCGTTTATCATTAGCATCTGCTAAGTATAAGAAATAGGAACCTTTAGCAGTGAGGACGGCGACACAAAGGAAGACGTCGATTAAAAATGAATTTCTACTTTTAATTAGAATTTCGAAAATGGCTGCAGGTGTTTACTTTCTCTTACAGCGCCATACCTCAATTTCAGCCTAACGTATGGTGGCAGCGTTGTGTTCCAAATGGAAATTACAATCATTTGTCGTCACGGTTTCCGGTCGGAAACGACGCAAATTTTGCTAATTTTAGGTTGTTGTTTTGTAAAGGACGGCAAAGAAATGTACAAAGTTTTAAAACACAAGTGCTGAGCTATTGTTCTGCCCACGAGATCTTTTGTTTTGCCACGTCCTCGTTGCCGTCGTCGTCGTGGTTTGCTTAAGGTCCCTATTAGGTACCTTAAGAAAGCACGACGGCGACTTCAAGGAAGACTTGGATTAAAAAATTAATTTCTACTCTTAGTTAGAATTTCATGAATGGCAGCAGGAGCTTACTGTCTCATACAGCGCCACAGTTCAACTTCAGCATGACGTATAAAGTAGCCGTTGAGTTCCAAATGGAAATTAAAATAGTCTGCCGTCGCGGTTTCGGTTCGCAGACGACGCAAATTTTGGCGATTTCACGTTGTCGTTTTGCATAGGACGGCTAAGAAATGTACACAGTTTCAAAACGCACGTGCTGAGCTATTGTTCTGCCAGTTAGATCTCTTGTTTTTCCACTTTCTCGTTGCCGTCGCCGTCGGGGTTTCTTAAGGTCCCTATTATTCGAATCGAGAGGAGGCGTATGGTAATGTCACTGTAAAATGTTGCGAAGGATTTATATCCCTTGACGTAAGGATTAGCAGAGATCAGATGTGTAAATGTTGAACTACAAGAAATTTTGATCATTTCTAATTAATACTAGTGGGATTATACGTTATTTTAATTTATTGTAAGAGTACATCGTGTCCGTTGGTAGGCTACCTAGCTTATTCAAGTTTACGATCACAAAAAAGTAGTTTTACACGGACATGAAGAGTTCACTCGCTCGATACAAAGTTCTTGTCAAGCCAAACAATCCCTTTTCTTTATGATACGCACTGTTTGAAATAATTTTGCTTTCTTACTGCAGGTCATTACAACATAAAAATTCACTGTTTTTTTTTTAAGTTCGTTGCATTTGCTTGCCACCGAAAAAGTAAGTTATCAAAAGTTTTTAGTAGGTTTGCGAACAACCTCGTCTCTGTTCACTTTAGATTTTGTTTGTTACTGTTAGCGATTTCGATAAAGGGGCAAAACAAAGGCTCAAGCAAATAAGTTACTGAGTAATCGACAGACGAAACTATAACCACATGTATTCGGTAGGATACAAACGTTTGGGGTTAAATGAAAGAGAAAATTTTTAATGAAATTATATACCTTTTAGCGGGAATTTTGCGCAAAATTGCCAAATTTGTGACCCCCTTTTCCCTTTTTGCTTTCACAACTGCCTGAACGGGTAAATTTAGATACAATAGCTTAGTAATATCCTGGTTCGACCTATTACCTTAGTATACTACCTTCTTCTAAGAAAAGAACTTATTTTAAATAAACAATCCCATCTACAGGTCATTCCAAACTTCCACGTAACAAATGTGTCAACATGTCATGCTGATGGGTTACTTTTGGCTTCAAGGAGCTTTGACGTGTTTAGTAATATTGACTGTTACCGGCGCTTTGTGGAATCTTCCATTTGTCAGAGCTGAAACGTGCAATCCCAGTATAAAAAGTAAGTAGTTAAAAGTCCTTGTCAAAGAACATGTAGATGCGAATGCTTTTCTTGTATGTATATGTATGAGTATGTATGTGTACAGGAAGTGTAAAATGGCTACCATACAAACAGCTCTAAAAAAGAGGACGCGGAGGATGCTGGTATCTTCTTCAAAATGTTTCGCATGTATAGAGAAGAAAGGAAGAAGATAAAGACAAATGATTCAGTGTTTGTATACAACGTTTCGGGCTTCGGCCTTCTTCAGGTGGAGAATTCAAATTTGAAATAAACAATAAAAAGCTTAATTAAAACGGGATCTAGAGTATATGAACTGCACTCACTTTACATCATAAGATAGATTTATCTTTCGCATCGCTAGATCGGCTAGAAAAAGATTGCGTATTATTAATCTTTCTATTATTATCATTTATTATCAATTTCTCTGGCCCAGCAGGACCCGTTGTGGACATCTCGTCAAGTCGAGAAAGTAACAAAAGACCCGTTTTTGCTTCCACAAATTATAGGGGTAATTTTAAAAAGGAAAGTAAAATAGCTGCTGCCTAAATAACAAAAAAGGTATTGTTCCTTTAATGTGAAATAAACAAGCATCGCGCATCACCTTTTTGATGACAAAAGAAATGGTACATTTTCTTAATGCATGTTTTCAAATTGAGACGTTTTTGAAAATGGGTGTGTATCTAATTATTATAGTAGAATACGTGTGTATAGTATACACAGACATGTCTATAAGATAGATTTATTTATAATTTTCATCTTCGCTAGATAGGCTGGAGGGAGAGAAAAATGTATTATGGTTTTTTAGTATTATTTATCATCAATCTTTCTAACACAGTTAGACCCGATGTCAGCATCTCTTCAAGTTCAGGAAACAGCTGCTTACCCATTGGTGCCAGTATAACCCTGACTTGTACAGCACAGCCTAGAGATGAAGACTCAGTATATCTGGATAGATGGGTCGAGTATATCGAGTGGTACAATCTGCAGGGTAGACGCGTTGGAGCTAAATGCAAACAGCCCTCAAACGTACATGCTCATAAACGTAAATTAAGCTGCCCATTGTTGCTTAAAAATTTGACAGTTGACAAATTTGGCAGCTACACATGCCAAGCTGGAAATGGTTACATAAAACACTGCACAAGGATATCAATAACGATAGGTGAGCAGCCTTATCATACCTCTACATAATATAAGACATCCTGCGATCTATAAGGCGAAGGTGGTTGTCGCGTTCCTGCACTTCCTCAGCCTTCTCGTCATGAAATTCCCCATAAAGTGTAGTCCTCTTTAATACGATTCTCGCTGTTCTTTTGCATACAGGTAGCCTTTTGAAAGTATACAAATGCTGTGCAGTTTTTTCCATGAAAAAAATTATTTGCTTTCGAAAAACGAAAACGTTTCGTTTTCAGTCCTGAGATCACTTTCGCGACACCGAACAGGTTTAAAATAGGTGACGATTCACTCGAATTGCGTATCAAAAAAACTGCGTTAGTAAAAGCTGTCATAGTTCCAAGTTGTTGTACAACTTGTCATAGTCTAAACACCGCGATTTCATAAAGATTAGATTAATTCCAGTATTCAAGAGAAGTCTAAATGTTGTGACTCTCCTGTGTTGCTTAAAACGGTAGGTGAAAACAACGATCATTTTGAGCATGTGCCTTTTCTCAGAATTTCCTAAGATTGCGTATGATTATACTAGAGTTGATGATCTTTCAGAATGTGCATATTTTAGCTTAGGAAAATGAATTTGGATATTTTTTTAACAATTTTTTTGAAAATTAATCGTGAAGAAAGCCATAAAATCACGCAATCCTGTTGGGTAAATGTGACCATCAAGAAATTGATATAATAAAAATTGACACTACTCCGATGCATATAGCAAGGTAAATATAATAACCCTAACTCGAATATTATATTGTTAGCTGTTCATATGAGTCAAGAGTTTTTCTGTTTTGCCGTTTTCTCCATTCGGCGGTCTCCGTAAGTTTGACATCTGTACCGTCTCTTTCTGTCGCGGCTCCATGAAAACGGCTGCTCCTGAAAACGTCTAAACTTTGCAATTTGTGTTCCTTGTGTGCTTGATACGACGTGTTGGTGTTCTTTGGGAGAAAATTGATGAAAACACTGATCGAGCCGACTATTCAAAACTTATGTTTAGAGTTTTGTGCCATCGTTCCTTCTTATCAACTATCGTGTCTGACAGATTTGCATAGAGGCCAAACGAGCTTCCCTGACAGTTGAATTTGTTTATGGAGTGGTGGGGGTGGTGGGGGGGGGGGGGAGAGGAAGTATACGGTCTCTCTCTATAATGCGTTACTTTGGGGTAGCAGATTTCTCTTTACATCGCTAATAAACTATTTTACCGATAATTTATCTTCCTTGTTCTCCATCAATTTTATGTAATTAAATTAACCTCATTTGTGTATGTTTCTTTCTCACTTGAACTAAATAAAAATTCAAAATTTAAGAAAAAACATACTTTGCGTGTTCCTCCTCTTGGAGAAATGATGGAGGTTTTTGCTCTGTCGGGAGTATAGTTCTTGTTCTCAAATTTAGCATATTTTATTGTCGCGCTATGCAAATAAAAACCATCGAGACCTCTTTCCCGCTTTGAACTGATTTGATTGAAAACTTCGCAACAAGGATCGCCAAAAACAAAAGAAGAGAGACATATGGCAAAAAGAACCACTCTTGGCTACTGAGAATACCTTATCCACCCTATGTACCAATTACTGTCACGAGCTCTTGCTCAGCCTGATAGTTTTGTGTTGCTTTGCAAGCAAGACGTAAAGTCTCAAAACGGTTCACGGTAAACTGCATGGGAACACATGCTTGAACTAGTTGGCTTTATTGTCAGCCCTTTTATGGCTTCCTTCAGAATTTTAAGAAAGATTTGTATTTACAGTATAAAGAGTACAAATGTGAATTGTGAGCTACGAAGAATTCTTTGAAAACTAAACCGGTTTTGATCGTAGCTGTAGCGGCGGGCTTTTCTGTTCATGATAAACCCCACGAATGAAATTAACCAAACGGTAAAATGAAGACCTTGGAAAATTCGAGAATATCACATCCAAGTTGGCGTCAGTATATTTGCATTGTTCTTTACACTTTTTGAGTTGCCCATTATTTCTAAAACAAAAACAATATTGTTTTTGTTAATGGTCACGCATACACAACATGGCGTGATTTAAGGTATTTTCAACAAATTCTTAAAAATCCCACATTCATTTCCCCAAAGTAAACTTTACATATTTTGAAAGATCGTTAACTCGGGTATTTAATCTTACGAAATTGAAAACAAGGGCACAAGCTCAAAATTATCGTTATTTCTCGCCTACCGTTTTCCGTAGCACTAGAGAGCCATAACATATTTACTTCTCTTAAATACTCAGATAAATCTAATGCTTATGAAATCGTGGTGTTTAGACCATGGTAAGTTATACATCAAATTGGAACTATGACAGCTTTTTTCTGGCGAAGTAGTTTTGACAAGCGAGTTAAGTGAATCATGACTAGTAATAATTTCCCCCCTGTTTGCACGTGTTGGGATCGCCAAATTGTGCCTAAGTTGAAAACGGCTTCCATTGTTTTTCTCAGGAATTAACAGATAATTCAAGGAACAAAACTGCACGGAATTCATATACTTACTAAAGGGTACATATATGCAAAAGTCGAGTGAATTTGATTTTTTTCAGCTTTGCCGAAGATTTGCGATTTTATTTGATTCTTGCAAGGATCTGCTCATAAGATGTCAATATGCCGATTTATCGGGATCACCAAACAATCGATCAGGTACTACCAAAGCGAAGGAACATGAACTCGTGACAATACAAACTGTATGATATATCCTCTAGGCCAAAATTTTTAATAAATTGCAGGGAAAATTACCAAGAAATATCCCTTTTGTTCGAAAAAGTGCTAAAACAGACTGAAAGAAGGAGAAACGAAAGCATTGATTGCATTTACGAGACCCGGACGACAATTTCACCGTCGTTGTTTATATAACTTTATGGCCTTGAAATCACGTAGCGTCGTATCTAAAGAAAAATCTTCGAACGAACAATACCTTAAGAACGTATGGACAAAAAAAAAAAAAAAATACCAGTCCAAATAATAGCTAAAATAACGCAAAGCTTCACTTGAAGTCAGCAGCATCTGTTTACATTTTCCGGCCGTAGTAGTCCTTGCGCTCTCGAGAATTGCATTTTTCGTTACTCCAGCGCTAATTCCTTCGCTGTTCATCTTAAATACCAATTATTCGTAAAATTTGTTGTTTTCATCTAAGCTCCAAAAGGTCTACCTTAATCAGGATGGAACAGAATTTTGAACACAATGCTACACGATTTTATGGCCAGGAAGTTATGCAAACCGTGACGTTGAATTTATCGCTCGGGTCTTATAAATGCAAAAAATGCGTTCGTTTTCACTTCTGATCGGTATGTTTTAGCAATTTTGTTAATAAGGGATATTTCTTGGTTATATTTCCTTGCATTTTATAATTTTGGTTTAGGGATATGTTGTACAGTTTCTATCCTCATGAGTTTATATTCCCTCGATTTGATAGCACCCGATTGTCTGGTAATCCCGACAAATCGGCATATTGACATCTTAAATGTTTATTCCTGGGGAAAACCCTGGCAGTAAAGCTATCAATTGACTTCCATTGAAAGTCGGACAAAGGAAAAAGAAAAGGCGGGATTATCTATCGCAACTGTAATGGAAATTGAAGATGTCAAGAACGAAACGTTGCTGCGAAATGTAATAAATAACAGATCATTTTCTTCAATTTACGTAACTGCAGGATATCTTCGGTTAGCATATTCTCCTCGGCCCATCATAGAGCGAGAGAAGGTTGCAAACATAAGATTCTTTAACATTTTGGAAGCATTGTGAGACTTTACAACAAAAAGTATTGAGGCTATGTGATAAGGAATGGAACGCAAGGGGTAAGAATTTATTACGGACTTCATCACGAACCCAAGCATCGGAAGAAAAAGGTTTTCGTTAAAAGTTTTTACCTTTCGGGATGTCCACGGTTATTTTCACGTTCCCCCAGATAAACGACCACCTCGACCCGTCATGAAAAGCAAAAAGAGTTACAAACAGACAAATCTGAAGGAATTTGCGAAGCTTTTGAACTCCGCATCTCATACAACAACAACAAAGATATGGACGGATGAAGAAACATGACATTCCCTTTGAGCGACCTGGTACTATTTACAACTCGCAAAAATACTCCGCGATACTACACTACAAAATATGATAAGATACATATACATTACAAATTTTACACACAAACCACAGAGCAAGAGTCATTCCAGACAGATCAACGAATCGCAACCAGTTGTTGATTACAGGAGTAGAAATGGAAAATTATGGGAAATATCAGTGCAGTGCAAATAATAGCTTCTAAAGAAGCCAATCAGGAGTGGCTTTCTTAAACATAGGTTAGATATTTTTTATAAAAAGGAAAAAATTAAGGATCTTAAAGACGGTTACTGCAAGGACTTGACTTCTAGAGACAAATCGCGAGGGCCTCATCTTCTTTCTTCTGCTTCTTCGTCTTTTTCTTATTCACCTTAATTTCTATCATTAGAGTATTACTATTATCAACTAATGCTTCGTTGTTATCTTGCAGTGCCCCAAAAACCTGAGATTATCGAAGGTCCAGAGAACAAAAGTGTCTCGATCGGTTCCAATGCTACCTTTAGCTGCACTGCTAGGGGCTGCCCGAGGCCAACAATCCTTTGGATAAAGGACAATGCTTCGTATCCTTTACAGTCCAATTTCAGAGCAAGTGTTATTCAAGACAACCGACCGAATTGTAGCAGCCACCTTTTCATAACAGGAGTAAATATGGAAGATTATGGAGAATATCAGTGCATTGCATATAATAGCTTTGGAAAAAGCCAACCAGGAGTGGCTTTCTTAAAGAAAGGTCAGATATTTTTTGATAAAAGAAAAAAAGTAAGGATCTTAAAGACGGTTAATGCAAGGACTTGAACTCTATAGAAAAATCGTGAGGGCCTTGGATTTTAAAATCCTGTTTCATCTTCTTTCTTCTGCCTCTTCGTCTTTTTCTTTTTCATCTTAACTTTTATCATTAGGGTATTACTACTATTAACTAATGCTTTATTGTTATCTTGCAGTGCCCCAAAAACCTGAGATTATTGAAGGTCCAGAGAACAAAAGTGTCTCGATCGGTTCCAATGCTACCTTTAGCTGCACTGCTAGGGGCTTCCCGAGGCCAACGATCCATTGGATAAAGGACAATGCTTCATATCCTTTACAGTCCAACTCCAGAGCAAGTGTTATTCAAGACAACCAACCGAATTGTAGCAGCCACCTTTTCATAACAGGAGTAAATATGGAAGATTATGGAAAATATCAGTGCATTGCAAATAATAGCTTTGGAAAAAGCCAACCAGGAGTGGCTTTCTTAAAGAAAGGTCAGATATTTTTTGATAAAAGAAAAAAAGTAAGGATCTTAAAGACGGTTATTGCAAGGACTTGAACTCTATAGAAAATTCGTGAGGGCCTTGGATTTTAAAATCCTGTTTCATCTTCTTTCTTCTGCCTCTTCGTCTTTTTCTTTTTCATCTTAACTTTTATCATTAGGGTATTACTACTATTAACTAATGCTTTGTTGTTATCTTGCAGTGCCCCAAAAACCTGAGATTATTGAAGGTCCAGAGAACAAAAGTGTCTCGATCGGTTCCAATGCTACCTTTAGCTGCACTGCTATTGGCTTCCCGAGGCCAACGATCCATTGGATAAAGGACAATGCTTCATATCCTTTAGAGTCCAACTCCAGAGCAAGTGTTATTCAAGACAACCGAAGAAGTCGCAGCCAGCTTTTCGTAATGGGAGTAGAGATGGAAGATTATGGCAAATATCAGTGCATTGCCAATAACAGCGTTGGGAAAAGTCAATCAGGAGTAGTTGTTTTAAGTAAAGGTGAGATAGTTTTGGAACAAGAGGCAAAAATATAGATCTCAACGACGGTTAATTCAAGGAATTGCCTTTTGGACCAAAATCTCAAAGGTTTAGAATTAAAATGCCTCTATATCCTCTGCACTTTTTCCCTATTCTTCTGCTTTGTCTTCGTCTTCTTTTTCAGTCTTTTTTAATTCAAAATTCTGACTTATTACACTATGCCGTTACCACTTTACCATTATTATCATTGTTACATTATTTTTGTTGTTGTTATTATCAGTACTGTTCTTATTTCCGTGCTTAAAATCTAAGACCATAGACTCGAGGGGAATTTGTATTTTTTTCATACTTCATCCACAGCAGCACTTATTCCTCCAGCCTCCAAGAATGGAAAGCCAGAAAATTCAGCATCTCAAACTACTACAATCGCTCTACCATGCGCTTTGGTAGCTGCACTTATTTGTGTGGTCATTGGGTTTGTGTGGATTCGGCGTAGAAATCGTGATAAAAAGGTAAATAATACGTTACGCGACATCCCCGTCCATATCATAATGAAACAAAAAGAGTTCGATAATAATAACAATAATAATAATAATAATAATAGTGAATAATAACAATAATTAAAATTTCCAAAGTTCTTCTAGACTCTGTATCTCGCCTTACAAAATAACAATGATCGATGACAAACGACAGAACGTAGCCTCAGTGGAAACTGGTTCATAGCTGGTTAATCGTAACATTCCTTCGTATAACTTATGCAGAAGGATTCGGGGGCTTGCTCGCCCCATTTTTACTGAGTTTATGGTGCAGCTCAATTCGAAAAAGGACTCGGTTTATTTCTTACTCACATACCTTCAAATTTTCAAATTTTAGGGTCATCGTAACGAAAGATCTATATCATAATTGCCTTTTGCCTTTAATTAAATGACAGGGCAGAAAACGTGCGACAATGGCGTATTTAGAAAAAGACGAGCACTTGCTAAACGGGATACAGGAAGCGCTTATAATGAGGGCCAACTCACAAGTTAATTAGTGAAATCATTAACATGTCCCTGGGAAAGGCTTGCTGAGCCTCATCACTACGCAACAAAAGCATCAATCACTACGAAAATCATCAATCACTACAAGAGGATGGGCCATTATTGCGACAAACAAAAGAAACATAATTGTTTCATGTTGATGTTTTATGTCCTTTTCAATAAAATAGATAAAATGTTTTGTACGTGAATTGCACTGCCGTTTCTGACTTCTCAATTTTTTTTCAATTCTTGTTGAATTTTGATCAAATACATAAGTTAAGTTAAAAAGCATAAGTTAAATTTTCTGAAACTAAACCCATCAACGTTTTTCTTTGGTGTCCAAATGCGATGAGTTTTGATCTTTTATCTTAGTAACACAACCTTTCCGGCTTTGTTTGAACGGGTTCAAACAAAGCCGTTGCTGAAAGCTGTTGAGGCGCTCTACCGAGTCCTAAATATCTTTAAGAGGCTAGAAACCAAAGTTTCGGGCCAAAATTTGACGGTATGGGTTGATGGTTACCGAAATACTCCAAGAGGTCTTAGTGTCAAAAGCTGTTATTCAAGCTCATTACGGAATCGCGCCCATTGAAAATCGTCGCCCAGGAAAAGGGGGGGTATCCATGCTTTGCAGGCGGAATGTCGTTGCAAAAGCTCACCGCCAGCTTCGGTCTCTTAAGATCTGAATTGACAAATTCCCTAAAGGGAGTTGTAAAATTTCGCTTTGCGTCCGTTCAGAGACAATGAAGATACAATTGAAGCAATTAGTATTGTTTGAAGGTGATGAAACGAAGTGTTGTCATAGTGAAGCTGAGTTGGAACTGAGCGTGTACATACTTGGAGCAGAAATTTACAACGCATACTTAGGCTTTTCGAAAAGTAAATAGACTTTCCCGAGGTGTTAAGTGAAACTGACAGCAATAACGGGCTAAAAAGGAATATTTCTGTAATGTTATTTTGCTTTGATGGCGAAATTGATGGTCGAACCTCGTAAATCTGCCGCATTTCCGTCTTAAAGTATGTATTCGTCTATGAGCCGAACTCAGCTATAAGCCGAGACCCTAAAGATCAAGAGAACCTCTTTAATGGAGAGCTCAAGATGTCAGCGAAACGCACAACGATGGGCCGTTACACTCCGAAATATCCGCGATCCGCGACTGGATGAGAGATTACTTGACTAGTTTACAGGGCAGGGAAGCCAAGGTAAGTTTTCTTGTTACTTGTCGCAGATTTCAACACCGTAATATGTGACGAGTTTGTTTACCAATCGTTGGAATGGGCAATTCTGGTTGGTCTGTTTCGAAATTCTTAAAACACTTTCGCGAGATCTACACCTGCAGAATTTCTAACACTCTAGACGGCACTGGAGATGAAGCAATCTACTCGGAAGAAACAGCAGAACTAGCGGACGAGGAGGAGATGGACGACGAATTCGACGCCGACACCAAGGCATGACGAGCTTTGCTCAAGAAAAAAATTCTCAGCAGGCATCGTAAACTGATGCCGAGGTTTGGGGAAGAAGGCGTTGGGTGGATGTCATCACATTAATTACACCACAATGTCATTAAACAGATTAGCGTCCACGAATCCACGAGAGATACGCGATTGCGTGCGAGTTAACGCGGGGTCATCTGTTGGCGATGAAAATCAAAATAATGAAATGAAATGAAGTTTGTTGTGCGCGTAATGGTCATAAAATACTGCGTTTTCTCTGTTTCTGCCTGTTTCCTTATAACGACATTTTTAATCACGTAGTCTTTCAAAGATCCTTCCTTTTCACAGAAGGGGCAATACCGGCGAGGTGCCGTATTCGAAAAGCCTCTCTTTCGATTATTTAGGTATGATTCTTTCGCTTGGTTTGCCATAAAACAGTAACAAAAGATATCGCAATTTTCATGTGCCGTACGACCTGAATAACAACCGTATCGAATTTCCTGTATTGCGTCACTTGGTGGATCGATCAGTGTTCACGCTTTGCGATCGTAGTACACGATGTTATTGTTTTGGTACAAAACCTGTGGCGGTCGCACGACTTGGCCTCGTATCCTGGTTAAATTCTTACCAATATTATAATATTAAACCTCGACGAGATTTTTCATGTCGAAATGTCGAAAAGCATCATGTTTTCGATTTCGAAACCATTCGAAATGAAGTCATAGAGGCAGTCGGATTTTCGACGTGCGGGTTTCCACCGGCTAACTTAACCACGCAGAGTCTTTGCAGGATTACAAGTGCCACACTTGACCCTTGCAAGCATTGGTATCTACTTTTGAAAGAGGTATGTGACGTTCATTTGCGTAAATATTTCATATGCGATGTATTTAAGATATTTCCCGACGAAATCCAAAGGGTGGCGACACGGGAACTTCAGCCGGCCAACTCATCGTTCGAAGTAGTGGGGTTAGCCAGGATTCCCGACCTCGTTCACGTTGTGTTCACGTTCGGGCTAATAACTGGTCTATCTTCATCGTAATAAACAATCCCCGACGAACTTATTAAATCTGCGGGATTTATGACTATCGTAAATCTGGTGAACTCCGCCACGCTAGACTTTGAGCCCGAAGGCGCGAAAAATTTCTCTTTTGGCGCCAAACTCAGTCACGACTCCGAAGAGCTCGCTTCCTAACTTACCGAAAGATCAGCTAGAGTAAATTCCCTTGGAGTGGAACTGAAGAAGCTTCGAACGCAGATTTCTCATCTCGAATCCGCATGGAGTCAATTTTACAGACCCTTTTTTCCACCTCAATGTTCGTACCTTGTCGTGGTGAGGTGGCTTGAGTGCCTCAATGACCAATTGCAATAAAATGCCTTTAAAGAATTCAGCTTCAGTTGGTGGGCTGTATTTTCTGCAAGGTAGAGGCCAGACTAACACGGACTTTGTCATTGTAGTTATTGTTATGATTATTATAATTATCATTATTATTAATGATTTTGTTATTGTTATCATTATCTTTATGATTGTGATTGAATCATTTTCAAAACGAAATAGGCTGCTCAATGAGGATGGCATGCTGAGGCAAGTAGATTTTCATTTATTTACCCCCCCTCCTCCCAAGTAGAAATTCAAGTGTTTCTGATAGTTTTTCTCTTCAATAGATTGTTAGAATGCAGAAGATTTTCTAAGACACATTGTTCAGAGGGCTTGTCTTAAGTAGTTGTTTTCTGATTCAAAATCACCTGCCTAGTTCTGTTTCTCTTGGGTAGTTAGTCCATGGACTGTTGTTATCTGATGGCAGAACTAACAGGTGGATCTGTTTCTCTTGGGTAGTCAGTCCATTATGGGTTGTTGTTATCTGATGGCAGAACCACCAATCTGTTCTGTTTCTCTTGGGTAGTCAGTCTATGGACTGTTGTTATCTGATGGCAGAACCAGTCCCTATTTTTTTCAGCTCTATGCTGTCAGTCTTTTATGGACAGTTATTTTTATCTGATGGCAGTTTTAGCTTGCTCTTTTTGTTTTGAAAAATGTGTTGCTTATGCTGTTTGTCACGTATCATCTGTTATTAGTCGGAGGCACTTTGGTCAATCAATGCTATTATTGTCTTCATTATTATTATAATTGTTAATTCAGCTGCTACTCTTCTCTCTTTGCCACAGGGCCCACTACATACAGCACTAGCTTAATGAAGTCCCAAAACCTTTCACAATGAGCCAACTCAAGAATTGCAGTCCTGAACAGTTTTTGGGGTTTTCCTGGCTTTTCTTGAGATTATTTTGTCTCAGTTTCAATTACTTGGATACTCATTCAGCTAGACTAACAATAACACCATTTTGTTCATAGATAAACATTGAAATAATCATAATAGTAATATAAATGATAATAATAATGATTTGTTATTGTTATCATTATCATTATCTTTATGATTGTGATCATCATTTTCAAATTGAAATAGGCTGCTCAGTGAGGATGGCATGCTGAGGCAAGTAGATTTTCATTTAATTCCTCCCCCCTCCCCCCAAATAGAAATTCAAGTGTTTCTGATAGTTTGTCTCTTCAATAGATTCTTAGAATGGAGAAGATTTTCTAAGACACATTGTACAGAGGTCTTAAATAGTTGTTTTCTGATTCAAAACCACCTGCCTAGTTCTGTTTCTCTTGGGTAGTTAGTCCATGGACTGTTGTTATCTGATGGCAGAACTAACAGGTGGATCTGTTTCTCTTGGGTAGTCAGTCCATTATGGGCTGTTGTTATCTGATGGCAGAACCACCGATCTGTTCTGTTTCTCTTGGGTGGTCAGTCTATGGACTGTTGTTATCTGATGGCAGAACCAGTCCCTATTTTTTTTTTCAGCTCTATGCTGTCAGTCTTTTATGGACAGTTATTTTTATTTGATGGCAGTTTTAGCTTGCTCTTTTTGTTTTGAAAAGTGTGTTGCTTATGCTGTTTGTCACGTATCATCTGTTATTAGTCATAGGGTGACTTTGGTCAATCAATGCTATCATTGTCCTTAGTATTATTATTATTAATTCAGCTGCTACTCTTCTCTCTTTGACACAGGGCCCACTACAGACAGCACTAGCTTAATGAAGTCCCAAAACCTTTCACAATGAGCCAACTCAAGAATTGCAGTCCTGAACAGTTTTTGGGGTTTTTCTGTCTTTTCTTAATTTGTTTTTGCCCCAGTTTCAATCACTTGGATACTCATTCAGCTAGACTAACAATAACACTATTTTGTTCATAGATAAACATTGAAATAATCATAATAGTAATATAAATGATCATAATAATGATTAGATTAATGGAAATAATCATAGGAATTATAACCATCAGGATAATGAACATTATTTCTCTAACTATTGTAAATATTTTTATCATTATTATTATTATTATTATTATCATTATTATTGTTATCACTGTTATTATTATTATTATCATTATTATTGTTATCAATGTTATTATTATTTCCATCATGAATTATTAGAGATGCTTGGAAAAAAATGATCTATAGTTCCCTCCAACTCATTATTCTTTCAGTTAAGTGAATTAAGACTTTGTGAACAGTTACTGCTTTATTCTGTCATTCCTGATGACCATAGAAATGGTGAAAGTCCACAGATATTATCCCTCTAAGAGTTTCTCCAGGTGTTTTTTTTTTCCTCTGAATTTGGTTACAACAGAATGAAGGGCATCAGAGTATTGTGCGCCCAGCTGGACATGAATTGCATTAATATTACAGGGTCATTTTGCTGTATTCAGGGTTTAATCTTAGCCTTCTACAGACAAGTTTGTTCCTCTAAATGCAAAACACATTTTACAAACTTACAAAAACTGCCAAGAAACAGCTACTAAATTTATGGAAACATGACGAACAAGTCAACTAGACTGTGTACTACACATCATTGAAATCAAAGTATCACTTTAGGAACATAAAATCGCAAGGTCAGTTTCCCATTTTTAGTGCCTGAGAAAAGATCAGGCCACCAGATTACTTCAAATTCCCTGGTTGCTCGTCCATCTCAATTGCCAACAACCATTTTAGTTTACTGGGTGAGAATCGTGCTTGATTTCTTGCCCCATGCTCTTTAATTGGCCGCCTGTAAAGCTTGTTGAGAATTTAACAGCTAATACTTGCAGCAACCTCCATATTCCCCCGATAGCTTTTCTTAACTCTAATGGTACAGAACTTTGATGACTCAGGCCAGAAATAACATCATTCACTCTACCATCCCTGTAATAAAAAACTTTGGATTTTTCTCTCCATACAGGGGGCCGCAAATGTATTTTTACCCTCGCACGTTTATAAAAGCATTCGGCATGCCTGCTAACAAAGCTTGGATGTATGTTTCAGGAACTTAGTATCTTTCAACTCGACACCATTTGCCTGAAACCAAAATAATAATTACGAAAGTTAAGAGATTATTTACTTCTGGAGTGAAATGTACTAAATGATTTGCCCTTTCAAACATAAACCTGAGTTATCAGGTTTTGTCAATCACAAAATTACACGCCGGGTTATTAGTATTCCTTGGGGACCTTCCTATATTATCATAAATATCTAAGACAAGCAGGTCATTTAGCTAGGTAATCTATGTTAAAAACCGCGCTGTACAGCACTTAGAATTATTTTCCTCACTCATTTTTCTTACACTGCAACTTCGCGTACAACGCAATTATTACTACGCAGTCATATCTGGTGTCCAATTGGGAGAAGAGCTTATTATTTTTGTTTTAGAGGTGAACTACGATTTCTTGTATGTCCCCTATTTCGTCGAAGAAAAGCTCGAACAAATACTGAAAGTAATGAGTAAGTCACTATGAACAACTAGTGCAAAGTGACAGCACTATCGAGCCAAACTGAGAACTGTTCTTTAATGATTTTTAACGTGAACCACCAATTCTTACTATTTTTAATTTCTGCGTTTTAATAGACTTTGACATGTTCTTGAGAAGATATTAAATCGGTTAGCGCTGTTGTTCCCTTCTAAATTATTTTGGTGGAAGCGCCTCAGAAGACACTGGTTTAACTAAAACCATGTTGGGCGACGTTACATTTTGACTGCACAACCCGCAATTAAATTTAATTTTAACAGCTATTCGAGTGTGTGGAGAACGGAAAAGAGCAAAATTACATACCATCGGCCTTTCGATGCACGGACGAATTAAAACTTTTTACAATTCCACTTATCCATTGCTTGTAACTGGTAGACCTTGTCCTTATTCTTGCGGGAGGCCGTACGATCTGTTGTCCATTGTAGAACTTGGCAAACTTAGCGCACTCTGCCTCGAGCGCAACAATGTGATCTTTCGATTCTCTATCTCACTAGCGCAGTTGTTGTGCTGAACATGGACGAATAATACATCGCAGCGTGTCTTGTAGATAGCTAGAGATGCCATGCATGTTTAGGATAAGCGCTGAATATGGACGAGCGTTAAAGCCGCCACTGAAAAAGCACAATCGACCGATTTTCATTGTAAGGATCAGGCCTTTCACACAGCTGTCAGAATTAAAGAGAGGAAGAACGTCGATCTCGCTCACCTAAGTAGCGAAGTACACCACGAGCGGCGACGATGATCAAACACCTGGAAGATCACCGTGGTGTCCCTCTACTCTTTGGTATCATAACCAAGAGCGAGCCCTTTCGACTTGTCACTAAGTTTTACGGATTATAAATCAAAGGCCCCGCTCTACACAAAGCCTTAAAGAATGAAACACTAGAAAAGCTTGCTTAGCTTGGAATTATAAAAATTTCCTTTCTTAAAAATCGAAGATTTTCATGGTTTCCGTAACTTCGTATTTTTCCAAATTTCCTCTTTTACATGTTATGCTGTTTTGCATTTTCTTCAGCGTATAATATAGTTCAGCGTCGATCATTTATCATCCTTAGAAGAAAATATTCTGATCTTTACGTTTAACTATAAAATTGCTTTGGCTTACATTGTGCGCATAAAAGGAGCGTTAAATTAAACATGAGTTGATTCCACGCGAGGGTTTTACCTGGGAAAATGCCTGCACACGAGAGACACCGACATTACCGCGTGTCCCTTTCTGGAAAACATTCGTGTTATGACAAGAAAGGTCAGCTTAAGGGTTTTGGGTTACCCAAACTATGCAATTTTGACGCCGAAAAGTGCCAAAAAGTAATTACAGAAACTTCATCCGCAACACCTTGAACGTGCTGTGGGCGCGAACTGAGATCTTCTCTTACAGTTAATAATTGCCAGGCGGAACTCAAATCCGGCTTAGCCTAATTTGCATAAATTTTTTCGGTGGGCAAAGCTCGTCATGATATGGTATTTCGAGGACTGGACTGGACTGGACTGGACTGGACTGGACTAGTAAAACGAGGACTAGTAAAGCGCGGACTAGTAAAAGGCGGACTAGTAAAACGCAGAGTAGTAAAGCGCGGACTAGTAAGACGCCGACTAGTAAAACGCGGACTAGTAAAACGCAGACTAGTAATACGCGGACTAGTAAAACGCAGACTACTAAAACGCTGACTAGTAAAACGCGGACTAGTAAAACGCAGACTACTAAAACGCTGACTAGTAAAACGCGGACTAGTAAAACGCGGACAAGTAAAACGCTGACTACTAAAACGCGGACTTAACAACAACAACAACAACAACAACAACAACAACAATAACAAAAAACAATTTCATACGAAGGCGATCACAAGACTTAATGGCGAGCCAATTCAGTGAGTGACAATCCCTGTTTGACCTTTAAGCTACAAATGGGTTTGACATGCGCCAGATGCAAACGATTTTATAAGTTTAGGCTAACAAAGAAAGAATTTTATTCAGCAGCAGTTCAAAATCTTAAAATACACTATCGTCGTAAATTTCTCATCTGGAAACTCGATTTTTCTCTTATATTAAAAATTGTTTATTTCGTCGTAAATTTCACGGCAGAAACGCAGGAATTCGATGAATAAAAGTCGCATTAAATCTCCTTGTGTCTAGGTAGAAAGAGTCTCATTGACTTCAGCGTTTTGGTGGAAGAAACACCGATTTACACACGCCATTACAGAAAACAAACAAGCAGACTGACAACTCCAAAACAGCCATTTGCATTCACCTATAATTTGACTTTCTGTGACATTTTAAAACGGAGCAGAGGTAAATCTTCGAAGATTAATCGTTGTTGGAAATAAAAAATACTTTCCGAAAGATCTCTGTTTTGCTCTTTACGAGAAAATCGTCGCATGATCAATTAACTTGTGTGTATTTGTCACACCAGTACTGCTGTTTCTACGAAAGCATATGCTTCTTTCCTCTTTAATTGACAGGTGTCACATCGTGACAGTTACTTTTCAAAAAAATGTTTGAAAATTTGTTCGAAAGCCTTTTAACTACCTGTACAAATAAAAATGTTTCGGCCAAAGGTTTCTCTTTTATTTAAAGAACCTGAATGATTTAGGGTTACAACTACGATTTTAATTACGGGAATATCCTCCTTGAACTTAACAACTTGATAGGGAGTGAGTTATAAAGAAAACAAATGTTATTCAAATTAAAGAGAAAGCTTTCGCCGAAACATTTTTATTTGTAAAGGTAGTTAAAAGGCTTCCGAACAAATTTTCAAACATTTTACGGAAAGTATTTTTTATTTACAACAACGATTAATCTTCGAAGATTTACCTCTGTTCCGTTTTAAAATGTCACGGAAAGTCAAATTGTAAGTGAATGCAAGTATGTGTTTTGGAGTTGTCAGTCTGCTTGTTTGTTTTCTGTAATGGCGTGTGTAAATCGATGTTTCTTCCACCGAAAAGCTGAAGTCAATGAGACTCTTTCTACCTAGATACAAGGAGATTTAATGCGACTTTTATTCATCGAATTCCTGCGTTTCTGCTGTGAAATCTACGACGAAAGTGTATTTTAAGATTTTGAACTGCTGCTGAATAAAATTCTTTCTTTGTTAGCCTAAACTTATAAAATCGTTTGTATCTGGCGCATGTCAAACCCATTTGTAGCTTAAAGGTCAAACAGGGATTGTCACTCACTGAATTGGCTCGCCATTAAGTCTTGTGATCGCCTTCGTATGAAATTGTTTTTTTTTTGCTGTTATTGTTGGTAAGTCCGCGTCTTTTACTAGTCAGCGTTTTACTAGTCCGCGTTTTACTAGTCCGCGTTTTAGTAGTCAGCGTTTTACTAATCAGCGTTCACAAAGAAAACGGGGACTGTTTTCTTGCCGTATCATAAATGTCTTAATGTAGTTGTAATTTGTCTAGAATTTTGAATCTCTTGCTCTGTAAATCTTTTTATTTTATAATATACGTATTAAAAACTGCTTCCTCGACTAGCCTTTGCTAACTGCGGGCAGTGCATTTTTTTTTTGTAATATTGTAATATTGTAATATATCATTAAACTGTTAAACTGTCATTTTATTATTTTTTTACACATATGATAAATATATGACAGATATTCTCTAATTCTGATGGTGTAAATAGTTTGTATTTAATGAAGAATATTTTGAAGATAGGCGTTTGAATAACGTAAATAAACTTAAGCACTCTAACTTGACTACCCATCCATGGTAAAGTTGAATGCAGGGTGTGCTTTATTCAGCGTTGCAAGAAAAGCACTAGCGGTTGGAATGTCCTGCACCACGGCTAAGGTGTCATCCACGTACCTTCTATAGAAATAGGGTAGTTTCTTCTCCCTTTCAAGCTTCTCCTCAATGGAACACATGAATGTATTTGCCGTGAGCGGTCCTAGTGGTGATTCCATTGCTACACCATCTATTTGTTCTTAGAGGCTACCATTAGACTGGAAAAGTTGGTGTTTTGTAGCCGCTCTTTGAAGGGCAATGAGATCATCTCGGCTCATGTTCAGGTTGTATGTCACATTGAACCAGTTCTTAGTGTAAGCTTTGTTAGCAAGGATCCTTATTGTGTCTTCGAGGGGCACATTCGTGAAGAGAGGCGTCATATGATATTAAATATCACACTCACTAAAACGCATCTCCTTGATCTCATCGGCAAACTGGAAAACATCAGTTATTTTATATTTGTTAACCGAAAGCGGGTTTAGTTTCCCGTCGAGCCATTTCGCAAGAGCATAATTACATGTGTTCGTGGAAGACAAAATTGGTCCTAACGCCAATCGTTGTTTATGCGTCTTGGGCAGACCATAGAGGTGTGCCAATCTCGAGCCTTTCTGGCAAACAGAATCAGCGATGTGTTTAGGAAGAATTTTCCGAACCACGGACTCCAGATGTTTCTCTTTTCCTAGTAGAGGGTGATAATGTTGGGATGGTCTACCCCTTGTACTTGGTCTTTCCAAAGATCCATCAACCGACTGAAGAAACGGGATGATAGCGGGGCTCCCACGCGCGCTTAGCGTCAAAACGAAGGGAGGGGTGTCTTAGGCGAGTCTTGGCAAAAGCACATCTTTTATGTTATCATTAATATTACGAACTTGGGAGCTCCGCTTTTTGGCTTGGCTAAATCTATATATTATCATAATCTCGAAACCGGACAAAGGGTCAGGTGCTGTTGTCATGGACAGATCTGACTATGTACGTTTATTAAGTGTGGCGTCCATCAACGATGAAACGAAATTAAAGCCAATATCCTTGGAAAGACCAAGACCAATTTACAATCCTCAAGAAATGCGGTCGGAAGCTGGATTATTTAATCTATGAAATGCTGTTCATCAAAGACAAAACCAACACTTAACACTCAATCTGACTCCATCAAAGCAAAACTTTTTATCTGACAGTTCAAGCGCACCACGCTTGTATTTTATTCACCTATTTTATCTTTTATTCATCGTTTTTATTTCTTAATCACATGCATTGAGACCTTCACACGTACTTTTTCTATATAATGAACTCACAAAATGTATTTATTTGAATTTGAGAATGATGGCATGAAGCCGTCGAAACGTCAGTCTTTAATATCGCTGGTTTTTACCTCATGGTTTTTACCTTACTGTATGACGTAAGTCATGCTATGAGATTTAGGGTTTGGGACCGAAACTCAATTAAAAATCACTCACTCGATTTGTTAGACATTAATTTATGCATTAACCCTGGATTAAACACTTTTTCTCCCCCTACATGACAAGTTTCCCGGTTCAAAGTCAAGGTGTACGTATATTCTGAGGGTGGCACAAAGGCGAGAATATGCCGAACTACTTGGACAGATTCATTTTGGCGTCCTGTCCTTTGAAGCGTGATTGTTTTTTTTTTCATTCCAAACTTGATCAAAACATACCTTTGTGGAGCCAAACATGGAAAGGAAATATTTTACAGAATATTCGACTGCAGAGAAATGGGCGTCTGAGTCCTAAAAGTGACGATAACATGAACGATTCGTGTGTGAAGACCCAAACACCGCGAATATGAAGTGAGCTTAAGCTTACTGCAAATTGGTAAGCGTGAAACTTCGTTGATTTTATCTTGTAGCCGCCGGTATTTCAACTAATTCTTCACACATTTGCAATTTAAGACAGTTTTTCTCCATCAAAACGCTTACAACAAACACAATAGTTGTGCCAGCACGTATTGCCACGTTCAAAAAATCTTTCCAAAGAAAGCCAGATCGCAGGTTACATGAAGGGCGCCAAAAGTTCATACCATGAGGTTGCTCTAAGAAGCCTTTGATTCTTTAAAAGTGAGCGGTAAGAAAAAACTCGTAGCTACAAAAGGTAAATAGAAAGCCCCCGAAATAATGTAAATATTTCACTGTTTAACCGAAAACTGCGTATGGAGCAAGAGAAGTCTAGGCTCCATAACAAGCCGCTATTCAGGAAATGAGCCCACGGTCTTTCCTCCCCCCTTCTCCCCAGTTTTTCCTTCCCCTTCTTGAGAGGGGTGAAAGACCGAACTCTTATTAGCTTACGCTTACGACAAGTTACAATAAGAGTGGGAAAAGGAAAACCTTACAAAAACTTTTTTCATTCGAGACCTTCAACTGTACACCAGTGCTCTTTCGCTCAAATTGTATTTAAAGCACGCGGTGAATTCATTGACGACGGATTGAAGTTAATGAAAATTTTTAGAGTAGTAACCTTCCATTTGTACTTTTGTATTATATCATCGTTTTTTTTAAAACATCCAGCCGGTTTTCGTTATGTAGGAGTGTATTGTTAGGTGAAATTATATTGCCAAATACTGTTCTCATTCCAGTGCAAAAACGTTAGAAATTGTGCATGGCTTGAACTAAGCCAACAAGGCGACAAATCTCACTCGAAAGATCCCCTTTTTCTTACTCTGAAAATTTACGACATAAAATAGCACTTCGCCAAGTTCGATATCTGAGCACGCGTAAACTTTCGAATTTGTCTTCTTTTCGTAATCTTTCCTCTGGTACAGGCGCAGAAGGCCTATGGATATTATATAAAAAAAATGCATCGCTATATACCGTTTCAATACACCTTTTTAGTTAACTATCGTGCGAGCTGCTGTTTGTTTTGCTTGTTGACACATTTAAAGCTCCAGCTATGTTCGCGCCATCAAGATCCCTATGGAGCCTCCTTAATTTGGGTTGAACAACCACGAAGGGGAACTCTCTTGTAGTCAAATCCTCTTAAGGGAGAATTTGTAATATCAGATCGAGAACCATAAAATCATGACGCAGTTCCCAGCACTAAGTTACTTTAGATAGTATCTTTTTTTCGATTAACTTACAAGTAATTAGATTCAGGTTTAATGATCATACCTGATGTCTTCCTATCACTTTTTCTTTACAGACATTTCACCATAAACCAAGTTTAGATTGAAGTTTGACACGATAACTGTTGTTATTCAGAGGGTATCCGATCAATTCGCCACCACAACAAACTCCGTAAACCATTCAGGGCATTAGACGTCTATAGAACGAGATTACATTGGTTAAGCTTTTATCTTTCTTCGATTGGTTTGAAACCCGACCATCCTCTCCGCCAATCACACGCAAAAGTAAAAGCCAATTAACACATGGTAAACACCACAGCGTACACTGTTAAGTTAGGAATGCACGCGGGAGGTCGCTAAGCACACAAAAGCGTAAGAGTCGCGCGAGGAAATCGCGCGAGGCGATAGCCGAGAGCGACTCTAGCTTGTTGAGTGCTTAACATACTTCCTGAGTGCATCCATAACTCAAACTGGTGTTTACCATCTGCTTTATGACATAACATTGATGAATTGTAGCAAAAGAGTTCCCTTTTATGTAACACTGAAATCTTACTTGACCAGAAAAAAAAAAAAAAGCGCGCGGAAACTAGTCTACATTTGCTCACGTCGGCAGCGTACACCCATGGGCAAATAGTAGACACCAAATTGACCAATCAGAGGGCGCGCTTTGCTTTGGTTATGTTACAATCACGACTCGGTCACCCCCGATTCCCGCTTTTCAAGCAGTTCGCTTGGTTTACTTTGAGTTGTCATTGGCGCCTTTTCATATTCGCCTTATTTCGATTCCCTGTTGCAGCTTCTTTGGTTTTGGTTTAACGAAACTCAAAAGGTACTATTAAACAACTGCTTTACAAGATTAATATCTGAAAACTCTTGCAAACCTTGGGCGATCAAGAACGATGCAATCTGTTGTCACGGAACTATAAGGCGACCCAATACAAGACGAAGAACAATCCTTTGCCTAATATGTATTTGGATTGAGAAACCATTCGCCACCTACACTTTATATTCTAAAATCCAAATGTTTTCTCATGAAGCTGAAATGCCTAAAAACTGATCAGTTATCAGATTCTTCGCAAACGAGTAGGTGTTTGCCATTGGGTCGGAAACCACGTCATTTTTCTCTTTCTATTTTTCTTTTTTTTTATAACAGTCAACGATATCTTTGTAAAGCGCTTGAAACCTTAGGGATATAATCGTTGTAAGTGTGAATCATTTGAATTCAGTCAGAAGTGGTAGCCACTGTAACTGGAGAAATCTACACATCTCAACATAAACAACTTCACAGTGAAAGTTATAATCATCATCCACCACTGTTTTACTTCCAAATCCTCATTTGTCATCTCTGAGGAAAGTTCCGCTTGGGGCTGCCACTTTACATGTCGTCAGCAACCACAGGATACCCACACTCCATCAAGACGTCGTAAAGACTGCCCACATTTATGTGTCGCTGGTTAGCAAGAAAAGCCAGGGCAGCATCTAATGGGTTCAGCGTTCGGTTGTCAAGGAAACGAATCTTTCTGGGAGTCAGTCCCAGTTTCTCAGCGACCACTTTCCACTCATCGCCGCCTGAAAGAGAAAACGAAACCTTTCTGCTTGGTTTTGAAGATATTTCAAAACTGTGAGAGGACATTTTTCCTTTGACTAAAATGTGAAAATTGAAAAAGGCAACTACCTCATGTGGATATGAATTTTGCATAGCAAAAAACATAGGTATTTCCCTGTTCACATGAATATTCGATCCATGAAATCTTAAATAATAATTGCATCAGTGACACTGTGTATCTTGATGAATTTAAATTTATTCTGCTTTCCCCTAATCACGTTAAAAAAAAAACCTCAAAAATGGATAAGAGAACACGATGCCTAATTTCAAATACATGTCACTTACCACTTAATTCTATGGTAAGATTTCTCATCTGAGTAACGGGAACATTCCGCACGTCAAGCTTTTCAGGTAGTCTGGGACCTGACGAAAGATGAACACTGACAGTGAAACAAAAATCGAAACAAAGACAATAATAACGAATAAAAATCATTATTTAAACAAAAATAAAAACAGCTTTAAATTCAAAAGGTGCACAGCTTTGTCGTTGAATTAAGAGAGACGTTATTGTATTCGTTTTGTCAGGAGACGAAGGATTGAACCTCGAACCTTGGAATTTCGCACTCTGATGCTCTGGTGTAGAGTTACAGAAAAGTAGCTGCTGAGCCACACCCTGTGACCATATACACATATTGGAATACTTTTTGGTGCCACTACCACGTTGTAACTAAGGAGAAAGATGTTTGAATCTCAGCATCTGGATAAATAAAGTATTCAATAAATCACACCGCCACAAATGACTCAAGAGAACATGCTTCGTAACTCTCAAACTGACCAGTAGTACCAGCTGGTGCGATTTCTCTCAGATGATTCACCACATCAAACTTGTTGGAACTTTTAGCCTTTCTCGCCAGACATCGAATCATTCTCTTGGTCTCAGGCTCCGGGTGTTCCAGAGAGGCACGGCTCACCTGTAGTTCCTCAATTAATTGCCTTACAATCTCCTTGGGGTCACATGTTCGAGATAAAAGTGATTCCACAACCTTCTCAGGCAGTGCTAATGATTTCCCGTCATTTTCTACAAGGAGGAAAAAATTCTTAATCAGCAAACCATTCGGTGGAGTGATATTAGAGAAGTGATGATAGGGGTTTTCAGAATCAGAGGGTCGGTATATCCAACACTATGATCACGGATACACAAACGATTTTCAAGTTTGAAAAAAAATAGGTAAGCTCCTTACGTAAAGTTCACCGACCTTGAATTGTTCGAAGCAACCGCTATGAGAAGGTTAAGTTTTTGTATGAGTTAAACCAAGTGTTCATCAGTTTTCAACAAACATTCTCGCGAAACGCGTTGGAATCAATCGCTTTCTGGTAGTGTTAATTAAACATCTTGGTGTACTTGTTGTTTCTCAAAACAACAATTACAAAAATACACCAGACTGATATAGGAATAAAAATCAGCTAACAAAGAAAATGAGGAGGAAATTAAAACCATTTGCTAAACAAAACCTTAACGTGGCATATAAAAAACCAAGGTTTGAATCTCGAGGCGTTTTTAGAAAAATGATTTCGATTTCGAACTTCAATGTTGTCCTAAAAAACCAAGGCAGAATGACGAAAAACTGATCCGGACTGCCTCCTGCGGTGGGACGGAAGCTGAAACTTACCTCCCAAGTGAACACTTCCAAGTTCATCAATCGCAACCTGTTACAAAAAAATCGAGAGGGACAACGTTCAATATAAAGATCGTCTTTCTATGCAGAGGACAATGTGATCCCTCCAAAGCAGAAAAGAAACAACTCAGTTGAGCATAGTGTAGCTATTTTTACAAATAATTGATCAATATTAGCATCTGAACGACGATGCACCCACCCCTTCCCCCTCCCCAGACCCAACATCAACCCCAACTTGTTATTAGTTGACTTTTGTTGGGTTATGGGAGGGATGGGTGCGCTGTTGGTCAACTACTGACTGATCCATTCTCGCGAATGGAGAGTTTCGGCGCAGTGTAACATAGAAGCTAAAGGTAATTACTTGGTATAAATCAGAGTCTTAGGTATAGCTCACCTGTTTCTCAACCTGTGCAAGCCATGGCGCCTACTGGCTGACGTGAACTTTGTTATTCAGAGCAACAGCAGACTTAGTGCAAACAGCGATATGCTTTTCACCACGTAGCTGCGATTCTGACCAGAAATGCAGACACTCCTCCTGAGTGCAACCTTGGGCACGACGAATGCGGCAGAAGTTTATTGCACCTCCTTGACAACAGATTGAGCATAGAACACGCGAGTCATACTTCATATTCTTCAACCAACAGAATTCCTTGCGCATTGATTCGAGAATGAACACCACCTGCCTATGCACATCACGAGCGAAAATCACATCAAAGTTATCATGCCTCAAGTCGGTAGACAAGTTCATTCTTGACTGCAAACAGTCTGCCAATCCAAAATTATCTTTCGCTCTGTGATAAACGATCTCGACAGAAGAGGAATGGCAAAGAAGGATTACAGAGCACTCTTCCTCTCCACCTTTATAGAATCTGGCAAAATTGTGATACAGCTGTGGATTATCTGCACTCCATAATCCATCTTTACCCCACTGAAAGAACTGCAACACCAAGCGAGGGAACAATCCTGGCGGGACCTGACCAGATTCAAATTTAATGAAGAGAGAGGGAATTTGCGCAGATGCGATCAGTTTGAGGATGGCATCTGGTGGATGGGACATTAACATGGATGGAACCAGATATTGCTTCTCACAGGCAGCACCTGACGAGGGCCACAGACAAAGCAGACTGAATCTCTCCATGAGAGCAACAAGGCTCTCTGCTGTTTCTTTGTCATCAAACAGAGGACCCCAAAGATGTTTCAAAAGTTTTTCTTCTAGGATTCCCGTTGTCTCGAGTTGAAACCATAGCTCCTTGAACTGCTCCTCCTGATTGCTATACGGTTTAACGGTGATGACCCTCTTAAACACACTAATTAACCACTGAGGATCCAAAATCACCATTTTATTCAACTCTAGCGTGTCATCAAAATGGATCAAAATCCTCTGGTCCTGGAAAAAGTTCAATAATGTCTGGAACTCTTTATCATCAACACCTTGGCATACGCGCTTGGCGATTTGCCTTGCATCTTCCAGTGTTATCCACTTGTGATTTTGTTCCTTAACGAATTTCACCGCCTTCTCAAAGTTCAACCACTTGATTGGAATGGCTTCTTTCATTTGTGGCAACTCCTTGGCAACAGCAAGTACTTCCTTTCTCAAACGTGTGACTTCTGGGCACTCACTTTAAGACCTGATTTAGTGTTATCCACAGCAAACACACTATCAAATAAGTGGGTTCTATAAGGCTTGGCTTGTAAAGAACAAAAAATCTCTTGGGCAAATGCGCTAGGAATTCTGCCACCATGGGGACCGTCAGCATGGGTGCATACCAAGAATACAGGGGGCAGTTTCTCTGGCAAAACCCCACACTGAGAGTTGACTTCGTAATTCTCAGTTATGCCTCCAAAGGACGCCACGGAAGTCATCCAAAAATCTAAATAATTCAAATTGGTTTTTGCTCCAAACCCGTCCTCGTATTTCCTGAAAGTTCCTTGCCTCACAACTGGTTTGGCTACTTGGTGTGGATCACGGTTGAGGTCATAAACCAGAAGATACATCGCTCTAACAGTGAGGAAGATTGGGTGCGTTACATAGTAGACTGACTGTCCTCCAAAATCCCATAACACCGCATAGATTTCCTCTTCCTCCTCTTCATCTTCAACACCTTTTTGTAACCTTTCAATCAAGGTCACTATTTCCTCTGGTTTAAGGGGTTCGAGAAAAGGAACTGAGTTCTTTTTCTGCCTGTGTGCTGGGTTAGGTTCATCGGAAAGAGATACGTTCTTGCAATCTTTGTTATTGCTATCTTCACTGCTGGGTGTCTGAGTAGGGTCTGCGTCTTTTGATATCTCGTTATCGTCTGGATTTGTCACGACACCAAAGAGCTCAAAAAGACTTCGTGTACCTGTTGAAGGAACACGTGAAGGCACTGAGGCAGAATCTTCGTTTGTTTCAGTAGTGTCAAGCAGAGGGGCATTTCTCGACTCAGCAGACTCTTTAACATCTTCGACACTGTTGTCGGTTTTGTCATGCCGCAACATCTCTGCAGCAAGGCGTCCGGCATGGTGTTCACAGGACAGTGCTGAGACAGAATTGGTTACTTCACCCCTCAATCCAGTTGTCCAAAGCTCAGTTGACACTTTGAAATGCGATGGGTCTACATCAATTCCTACCGTGCTATCTTCCCGCGGATTGAAACGTTTCCCCATCAGTGAATTTTTCAAGCTGGTCTTTCCTGAACCATCCTGACCAATCAACATAATCGGCACTCTTCTCACGCAGGTCTTCCCTTCTGTTAGGGCCTTGTTGTAGGCCTGCAAAGCAAGGCGTCCACGCGCTTGGATTTCTAGAGGAGCCACTACAAAAACAAACGGTGAAAACTCTTCTACATTTGAAATGGAAAGCACAGTAGTATAATGGTTATATGGTCCAAGTTAACTTTTTAACTCGGACACAAAGTGGCTATTTGACAATATGTGTTTCGATCAACAAGTGAAAAATTTTGGACGCAAAAATCGGACTCCAACTCGCACAGTTTTTCGGCTTCCAGCGACACACAAAAACTCGAAGTTTCAAAGATTTTTCTCGGCTTTAAAAGATATTATTCCTGCCCGTGATCGATGACCAGTTTCAAGAGTGCGACCAGGAAACTGAAGGAAATTTTGTTCCTTGAGCGGTGATTTACATGAGGAGGATTGACAAAACTTCAAGTTAGTCACCCACTGGTGATCAGCGCTACATATAAGCTGGTCGCCAAAAGTCAATTTTCAGTCCTCCTAGCGATCAGCTGTTGCCAATCTTTGGACTCCGGGTTAAATTATCGTGATCTTCTTTTGGGAAAAAACAAATCAAAACTTAAATCTTCACTATATGTAAATGATGCGGAAGCTATAGCTTCAGTTGGGGCAGTTCAAATTGCTCGTGTGCAAGAATTTTGGAATTATCTACCATGCTCGTTGTAGCCTCTCGGTCAGTAGAGAGCTTTAGATTCGAGTACGAGAACGAGTACGAGTACGAGTTTTAACCGCGCGAGATCTGGCACTAGTATCTCGTACTCGTAGTCGTGCTGACGAAAATTGTAACTTTAGATTGTAAACAAATGTATCGATCCGAGTGCGAGGGTTTTACTGTAACAATCTCGCCATGTTTAGCCAAAAAAAACTATCCTAGAACCATCCGTCTACCTACTTGGCGATTTATGAAATCACAACGATGAGAAGGCAACATCCTTACAAGCACAGTATGAAAGGATTGACGATGTTTTTGACCCTATTTCTCCTGAGGAGTTTGAAGCCGAGCTCAGGTTTGGCATCACAGGATTGCCTCTCCTTCTTCGGGCATTAGCAATTCCAGAAATGTTTACTTGTGCCAATAGCACGGTATGTTCAGGAACGAAAGGACTGTTGATTTTATTGAAACTTTTTTCTTACCTATGTCGTCTCTCGGATATGATTCCTCGCTTTGGTCGTTCAGTGCCCGAGCTGAGCTTAATCTTAAACGAGGTGATTAGCTTTATTTACACAAACCATGGATACTTGCTCAGAGATCTCGATCAACCCTGGCTGAGTAGCCAACATCTGGAAGACTTTGCTCTTGCTGTCCATGGAAAGGGAACAGCTCTTGAGAATTGCTAGGGGTTTATAGACTTGACAGTTCGCCCAATTTTTCGGCCAGGAGAGAACCAGCGTGTACCCAATGGGCACAAAAGGGTACATGCCCTAAAGTTTCAATCATTTGTTGCGCCAAATGGTTTCATAGCCAATTTGTATGGACTAGTTGGTAAGCTAATACGATTATTTGCATCGTTCTGCTGTAATGCCTCCCCTTATTTAAGCCCCCAGATTTGAAACTGAATTGAAGTGTCACCACCGAATTAGCACCATCCTCGAATTAGCACCCCCTCGAATAAGCACCCCTCCTATCGACCAAAAATTTAAAATAAGTACCCCCCTCAAATAAGTGCCCCCTCCCCTCCCCTCATTTTGTGGATGACTACTGAGACAGCAAAGGATGCATAGTTTTCATCATGTAGTATTAGATTTGTACATTGCACTAATGGTGAGTTAAACTCTAGGATCAGTTTTTTATGTCAATAAATAGTTGATTTTGTTTATGTGTAGATGATGTATTAAAAAAGTGGTCATGTTAGGCCACCATTTAGGAAATATTAAATAAGTCCCCCCCTTGAATAAGCACCCCCATTTTCTCATAAATTTGAATTAAGCTCCCTGGGCACTATTATATTTGAGGATCTACAGTATCTACACCTACAGGAGTGGGCTGGAAAGATCAAATCTTTCAGGAAACATTTTTGGTAGTCAGCCCCTTGGTAAGAGCTTCATTAACTGTAGCCTACCCTTGAATCCTTACACAAATATCTATAACCCAGCCCCTACTAAATCAAAATGGCTAATAACCAGTTAACTTGGAAAATTGAAAAAAAAATTAAATTAAATCACAGTCTGTAACTCAACAGTTACCTGCAGCTACAAGAGTGTTATAACACTAGCTACTGATATAAATCCAAGTATGTTTACTCCATAAATTTTCATTTCAGTGGGTAAAAGGCATGATGCTGGTATGTTAAGAATGTCTGGCCTCCTTCATAACCTTCAGCAGCATTCATTTGATACCAGTGGACAACCACTGTGTATATATGGTGACCTCGCCTATCCACTCAGAATTCATCTTCAAGGATGAAGTAAAATCAGGGAAGCTGTGGAGTGGGTGTTTAGCAACATAGTAACATACTTCGCTTTCCTAGATTTTAAGAAGAACTTAAAAATTGGATTAAGTCCAGTAGGTGTAATGTATTCAGTGTGTGCTCTGCTTAGGAATCAACTACAAGCACCTATTTTGACGTTGAACCTCCTACATTAGATGATCATTTTCAGGTTTAAAGCTCTTGATTTGCTACATCATAGTTAGTAGTAACTTTGGCTACATTTAAGCAATGCAATTTGGCAAAGTGATGAGAAGATAAAAGAGAAGAATTGAACCAAATTATAATATTGTAATTACATTTTCTGCTTGTAAATTTCTATGTATAGTTAGCTATGAAAGGAGTAATTGATGAATATGGGATGTGGATCCATGGCCATCAAGTTTTTTTCCTTACTGGAGAATTTTCAAATCTAAATTAATTTAATTGAGAAAATCAAAATTGTATATAGGTATAATTTTTAATTTCAAAACAACTGAACTGACTTTGTAATAATAATACAGTACATTTATATGATACAACTACATATATATTTGTAAAAAGATGTAAAAATAATGTATTCAGATATTTTACCATACAAACTCTTCCTTAGTTCTCATTTCATAAATATAATGGTATTAATATGACAATAATTAATGAGAATTTAATAAAATGTTTCAGTGTTCAAGGTTTTATCACAGTGTTCGGCGATTTTCGTCCAAGATATACCTCTCTCTTTTGAATCTGGTCAGTACTTGTGAGGCTCTTCAACCAGTACTTCTCTGAAAAGCATAGTTTCGTGTTTCCTTTCCAATTAAAAAGTTCTCGTTTCGCCATCGCTACGAATTGAAGAAAGTCGGGAAAGTGTCAACCACATCACAACAATTCATTGTTTATATTTTCATGCATGGTTAAAATTCAAAGGGTGAAAGTGCTGTTTAAGGCCCTCATTTTTCAATTTGAATTTATTCGACTGGCGATATGTTGTTTACGAGTGTAGACCCTAGAATTTTTTGAAAATAGGTCGACCAAAAAGTATCAAAAACGAATGGAATCAGGGTTTGTAATAACATTCAATTCGAGAAAACCTCTGTATACGGCTTTAAGTTTGCTTTTGTTGACTTAAAAAAGACTAGGGTAAGTTTAAAATACAAAATATTCACCTTTCGAAACTCGTTCTATGGAGGACGACTTCTGGTCAAAATCTCGTCGTCGACGAGCGGCACACGACGAGTTTCCCGCTCCCGTGACAGTGTCACGGAGAGCTACGCATGCGCAATGTGAGCACACTAGTAAACTCGTACTCGTAGTCGTTCTCGTACTCGAATCTAAAGCTCTCTTGTACCAGTGCGGCAAGTTCCGCCTGAAAAGTGAACTTCTCTTAACGAAAATCACATCACTTCCTTAATGCTTATGTTTAATCGAAAAAAGTTAGCTCAAACAAACATGAACCTGCCATAACAAGCACAATTAAGGTGTGGTAGAATTCCTTGTTCATAGTTCGTGGAAAAAGTATTTGCTTCAACCTTTTCCTAAAATGTAAAAGAAAATTATTCACTCACCATTCTCCACTTCTCTCTGCCCTTCAGTTGGGTGATGCTGCTTAGCTTCCTCACCTCTGTGAAAAAAAAAAAAGAAAAAACATTGATTCATAAAACTCTAATCTAATCTACATTTCAAGGTCAACATACATTCGTCAAGTTCCCTAAAATGGAATTTATTTAATAATACGAAATAAATTGAAAGCGATGATTTTATCAGGGTAAAAGTTTGTGGTACATTTTTTTTGTACAAGAAACGCACAGCCTTGAATTTCTTGTTGTTGTATTGTGTGTCGTGATAAAACTGCCACGATTATTCTTGGTAAGTTCAGGGTTTTCAAAATGAAAAAAAGTATCAGGAGGAAATTTTAAAATAGCCGGAGCACCACTGCGCCGCGACAGCGGCGCCGGGCGGCAAAGCCGCCCGTGGGGAGGGTGCGGGAGGGGGTTTCCCCCTCCTGCAGGGGGGGTATGGGGTGCCTCCCCCAGAAAATTTTGAAAATCTGCATGCTCTGAGGTGCATTCTGGTGCATTTTCAGGACCAAAAAGTTATTTTTTAGGTCGTTGTACACTTTATTATAACCTAGAGTTTTTCTTAAAACTGACTCATTATCAAGAGTTTCTTGAAAATTATGTTTACTCATACATATTACAATGCTTTCCTTCCAGTCCCATGTTACATATTACAATTTACATCTAAATAAAAATTGACCTCTTTCCCTTGTCAGTACTTCATTGACCTGTTATAACATGAATCAACTTTTGAAATAATTATTTTGCAGTCAGAGTTTTCCTACAGATTGAAAATACAGATGAACAGTTTCGTTATGGCATCCAAGCACTCAGGCTCGATTCTTTTTAGTTAAAAGTCACTGTCACTGAAATCACTTTCCCCCATTGCACTGTCCCTGTCACTTTCGTCACAACTTGGATCATCTTGAAAATTTGCTAAGCCAAGTTTAATGAGGGCCTGCTCTTCCTCTTGCAACGCTTGTTGTTCTTCTTGACTCTGACGATCTTCAACTTGTGGGTCCGTCTGTGTTGATACACTTGTTAATTCTGGTGGTGCAGGTTCTTTGCCCTTGCTTTCTCTTGAGGCTGACTTCCCTTTGGCCAACTTGTAGCGTTTTCCAGAGAGCCATTTCTCAGTGGTCTTCTTCACCAGGGTGTCACATTCTGAAGAATTTGCCTCTGGACCATTCATAGAGATATTAACAAGGGCCTCCAGCATCTCATTGGTCAGCCTGCTCCTGAGCCTTGACTTTATAAGCTTAACTCGACTGACTCCCCTTTCAGGCCATGCGTTGCTTATGGGCATCGTGAGAGCTATTTCTACAATGTGCATGAGGAGAGGGAGAAGAGAAAGGAAAGAAGATCTTTGTTTCATTAGCTGGGACATGCACCACTCTGCTGGCATGGTAGTCTTGCCTTCTTTTACATCAGCTGGAATGGCCATCTCCTTCATGTGGTACTTTAATATATTCCACTCTGCCAAAAGTCGGTCTTGTTGGTCGGGGAAGTAGTGCTTGGCAAGAACTTGGATAGAATCTACTCCGTAAGAGGGAAGTTCTGAAGAGCTTGCAGGAATAAGAGTTGGATCAAAGATGGAGAGCGCTCCCAGAAGAGGGAGGGTGTTCTGAAACCTCAGGTCGATGTTTTCCTTCAAAGCAGAGACATACTTGAGCAACAAATTTCGCATGGATGCAAGCTGATGCTCAGAAGGGGAAAACTGCAGCAGCACCATCTTTCCTTCCTTGATATCTTGGCAAAATTGCTTGATGGGGACTTCTTTGGTTGCCACTTCATCCAGCGCTGCCTTAGCACGAACAATTTCTGGTTTAAGGTGACTGAAATTGACAGTAGAATGCTGAAACGATTTTGACAGGTTGTCAAGAACAGGAAGCACATGCTTTAAAACATACAAGCAAGCCAGGAAGCGGACGTTGTTCATTTGAACTAACAGGCCCTGGCATGTGGGGTCCTCATCTTTCATCCTGATAAGGAACTGGATGATGGCAGAGAAGCTCTCCCAAGCGGATTGAACGGCAGCGTTAAATGACAGCCATCGTGTCTGACAGGCCTTCTTCAGCTTCTTAGCTATCTTCTTCTGCGAATTCTTGTTTGAGAGAGTTATTTCACTCACCTCAAGTTGAACTTTCAGGAAAATGGCTGTCTTCTTGTTCGAGTTGTCAAGGAGTCGCCAAAGGGTGTTTAGTGTGTTCTGCATCTTCTTTATTGTGGCAAGATCGTTTAAAGTGTCGGTACACGCCAGCGCTAGTTTGTGACAAACACAGTGGACAGATATTAACGACTGGATTCTTTCATCTGCTTTCAGCCTGGTAGCTACACCTGACCTTTCTCCCACCATGACACTTGCTCCATCTGACACAAAGCTTTTAAACCAGTCAAAATTGAGACTGTGTTTCTCAATGACTTCCAGAAGGATGCTTGCGATGGTTAAAGAATCTGCTGCGTCAGAGCTGGCGAGAACATTTTCCAAACACAAAAATTTCACCTCAACCTTTTCGCTACCCCTGTTATAATACTGGATGAAACCAATCATTTGCTCCAAATTTGCAATGTCAGTCATGTCATCAACCATCACCCCAAATGGCCCAGTTACAGCAGAAATGACTTCATTTTGAATCATTTCACCAAGAAGAAGCAACATGTTGCGAAAGGAACCTACTGATGTGTGATTAAAGCCACTCATATCACACCCCAGCTTCGCAACCAACTTTAACAGACTCTTAACCTTGACATTTGCTATATCCTCCTTTGCCAACCAGTAAAGGCAATAGAAAACTCTTTCATACACATCAACCTGAACTTCAGCATTATGATCGAGCTCTTTCTGGAAAACTGACAACCTGTTCATAAGAATGGCAGTGATTGCATCTTTGTGTGTCTTTGTTGCAATGTGCTCCTCGAGGCAATCTTTCTTTAACCTTGTGCTTGGTTCTGCAGAAAAAAATTCCTTTTTGTTTTGGGGATTCTTGGAATCAAACTTCTTGCAGATCAGACAGTATTGACCTTCTCCTTCGATGTAAACGAGCCACCACATCTGTACTTTAGGGCTATAGGCCAAATCCTTATTAAAGATAAGGCTGTGATTAAACATCTGCTTCTTTTTGGTTGTTTTGATGCGTGCTCTTTCTTCTTGAGACACACCCAAGCACTCACGCTTTTTGCAGAGAATGTAGTGATGAATTTTCTTCGTCTGCTGTTCTTCAGTGAAACTGTTCGTGATATCACTCTCTGACTGTATACACGCAGTATCTGTGGGAGGAAAATACATGTAAGATTCTTTACCATTTTTCTTCAGTGTGTGATGCAAACCACCAACTAGAGAAGGCTACTCTCAAAAAAAGAAAGAAATATCACGAATTGTAATAAAAAGTTCGTTTACCTTCAGCGTGGTTGGTAGGGGCTGCGGTCGCAGAGATTTCTTGGCAGTCGCGTAACACATTGACGGGCAAACTTTCGGCATCTTCGAAGTTTAAGGACGTACTAGGCGTTGCAGAAGACCCTTCCGTGTCTGGTGCATCTAACGAAAGCAGTGAGAATATGTATCGATGTTGACAATGTGTACCATTTATCCCCCATGACCAACGCGTTAAATAAACCAAGCATAGTTATTTCGCGCTCACGTGTATGACCTCACGTATACAAAATTTGAGTTAAAGGCGGAGATTTAATTTTATTTTTTAGCGCGACATACAAGCTCCATAAATAATGCATTGTTAGCCAAAATTTCAATGGATTAGATAAATCAATTTTATTCCGCGGGCACAACTGTTTTAACTGTTTTTTTTAGTTATCAGAAGAACAATGCTTTGCTAAACAATCAATTTCAGTAAAACTCATATATGTTAAGCGAGCCGTAACATGTGGCGCGACTTATGTCGCGACTAGTCTGGCTGTGTCGGCTTCGTATAAAATTAATTTTCCATAAAGAACCGTAAAACATTCAGTTTCACCCGCTTTACTGATTATGAAGACTTGAAATGAAACTTTAAGTCTCACAAAAATCTTAAAAATGCCTGGCTTATATAAAAAGTTAAATGTGACCAAATTTGTGTCGGCATAAAATTTATTTAATCGCCAGAGTCTGCCAGTTCATTCTCGAAACGGCGCCTCACGAAACCAAGCGTTGAATAAATAAAAGCATCCCTTATAAATCGCCTTGTTGACAATAAATAATTCAACCTAAGCGATACAATATTGTTTTCAAGCAATGTTTCATTCATAACATGCACCAATACTTATTTTCTGATAGACTAGGGGATTGTAAACAGGAACCCGGCGAACATTTGCATTTTAAAAAGTGTTTCATACCTGCAATCTCCTTTCTTTGCTGTTTGAACCCAAACTGGGTTAAAAGCGGCTGTGATTTCTGCCTTTTCATCCGATGACTGGGACCGTTTTCTTAAAGAAAGCGCCAAGTACAAAGCTCTCACGAATTCACAAACAGATTCAAACACGCGATGTGGAGAAGAAGACGATTTCATAATTCGCTTACGCAAGAAAAAACTAGTCACGAAATAGCAGGATCAAATGTCGGTCTTTCGTGGGAAAACGCAAATGGTTTCCAGTCCAAGTTGAATGCTGTTGAATAAAAGAGTTACGATTTCTGATGCTGGAACGCGATCAGTGGGCAAGAACAAAATATGTTATCCTTAACTTTAACCCATAGGAATCGGAACTTTTTGTTTTTTTAATTTTTTTTTTTAATTTTGACTTCCAAAAGTACCCGGCGCTAACGCTCGAAGTAGCCAGTGACTTGCGTCGGGCGCCGGTTACTTTTGAAAACACTGCCGGTAAGTACTGTTCGGTTGGGAAGTGGACAAAAAAGTGGCTATAGTGCAGGTAACCATATGACATAATGTGACCCTAAACAGAGACTAACAAAGAAACGTTTAGCTGCAATTACGATAGGTAATGTTAGTATATCATGCCATTTATATGTGGCACATGTACAGTATTCAAATAAAGAGAAAGTTAGAAATATCACAACACTTTATTATGCTGGTATTTACTTTCAATTTTTCAGACATGCTTTCTAATGTACCTATCAAGTTTATTGAAATTCAAAGAGGTCTGGTTTTCTTGCACCAAAAAGTAGATGCCTGAAAATGATGAAACCAAACAACATGCCAAGTACTGACCTATTTGATCCATCATGAAGCAAGTCAGGTTGCTGGTCTTGGTCTGCTGCTCTCACAACAGTGCTCAGCAAGTACTCAAAATCTTTCTGTACCTTCTCTAATCTCTGTTTAACTGTTCCATTCTCTTCACTCAAGACAGAAGTTAGCAATGAACAAAGGTTAAGTGCCAAAGGAAGAATACCTTCCAGCTTTTCAATTTGGTCTGTGTGTGCAAACATAACAACTGGAAGTTTGTCACGAAAGTGTCCACTGTGGGAGTTTTCCATGCACAATGTTACAGCCTTCTCAAGGAAAGAAAGAGTTTTCCGTGTCCATTCATTTATTGATTCAGAGCATCTAATGCTTTTTAGATACTGAACCTTGGCCAGGTGAATGTACAACCGAAGTTTGGGTTTAAAATAACCCACTTGTTCCTCGTGTATGGACAGAGACTTTTCAAGAAAGCTGGCAGCATTTTCAACATTTCCTAATTCATAATGAATGCAGCCTAGTTCAAAGTACAAGTCCGCAAGGAACCTCCTTGAAGAATCAACTGTTGTATTTTGTTCCATCTCCTTCAAAGCTTTATTTTGAACCTCAAGTGCTTTTTCAAAGTCTTCTATTCTTCTATGCAAATAACCTTGCCAGTGATGGCAAATGGCAGATGACATCTCATTGTTTCCCACCATAATCTTAAACTTGAAAGCTCTCCGAAAAGACACCATAGCTTCTGAAAAGTGTCCGAGGTGACTATCAATGACACCAACTCGAAAATGACACTGTCCTAAGAAAGATGAACTGGTGGAGAGTCCATGGGTATTAAGTCCTTTGATGGCATTTTCCAGGGCATTCTTGGCTTCAAGAAAATCCTCTTTTCCATACAGGAACATCCCATAATCAAACCAAGTTTCATATGAATCAATTTTCAGCAGATGTTGGAGTTGTAAAATAAGTTGACAAGTGTCAATGTAAAATTGTGGATTACCATCCTGATAACTTTGCTCCACCATAAGCTTCAATGAATTTGAAAAGTTTACCTTTCTCTTTCTAGATTGAGCAAAGTGTTTCTGGCTCTCCATTCTAGCAGAGCGAAGCATGTCCTAACACCACAAATAAATAAAAAAAATAAATTAAAAAATAAATAACACAAATAAATAGATAAAAATGAATAAATGAGATAAAAACATTGTTAACTTTTTAAAGAAGTGGATTTCTTCATGCTACGTGTATTTCACTCTTATTACCCTCACATCCATCTGTAAATTCTCCAAAGTCTTATAAATATTAATTTCCTTTAGAACATGTAAGAAGAATTTTTCTAACAATCAAGAGCTTCTTGAGTCTGATAATTTTCTTCATTCTCATGACTTTAATACTTGATTTGAGGGAGAAACCATTAGGAGAAATTAGAAAGTTATCAGTTTTAGGGGTTAAGCTTTTGGCAACAAAAACTCATACCAGTACAGTGAGCTAACATCTTAAACTGAGAACCAACAGCACACCATCTATTATTTTTTTTTCAAAATCTGTCTTCCTTTTTTCTGTTCTTCAATCTGCTGGTACATCTGAACCTTAACCCTGACAACTGGCTCAAAACTATGGACTCAAAAGAACTTGTTGGCGCTGTACTGCTGGACCTTAGTAAAGCTTTTGATCTGGTAGTTCACAGCTTACTTTTATCAAAAATCAGTATGTACCACACTGATAATACATCTCTGCGGTGATTTGAGTCTTACCTACACGATCGAATGCAGCGATGTTGTATCAATGGATCACTGTCTGATGCACTAACGATTACTAGAGGTGTTCCACAAGGTTATATTTTGGGTCCCATCCTTTTCTTGTTGTATATCAATGACCTTCCACTTGCAATACCTGATTGCAATGTGGATATTTACGCAGATGACACTACACTAGGGATAGCTAATTCTAATCCCTTGCATATCCAACACAGACTTCAGGGAAGTCTCAACAAAGCAAATCACTGGTTCTTGCAAAACAAGATGGTCTCAAATGCAAAGAAAACAAAACAGCTACTAGTTGGAACCAAGCAAAACCTTTCCCACTGCACAAACCCATCAGTTAGCCTTTCGTTGTGAGGCAATGAAATCTAAGAGGCCGTAAACGAAAAGCTGATTGGTGTGAAGATTGACAAGCATCTTAATTGGTATAGCCATACAGATTACATGATCACTAAATTAAATTCTAGGGTAAATCTTCTTAAAAGAGCCAGAAAGTACCTGAATCTATCAATTAGGATTTTGCTATACAACGCTTTTATTAAACCAATCTTTGAATATTGTTGTTCAGTGTGGGGAAACACTAAAATCGATAATTTACAAAGGCTCCTTAGAATTCAGAAACGTTGTGCCAGAGTAATTTTAAATGCAGGTACTGAAAGAACAGTTGGCCCTTTTAAGAGATTAGGTTGGATCCCCATTAGTAACATAATAGAGCATAGGAAATTGTGTATTATGCGTAACATTGTCCATGGGAAATGTCCTGATTATTTTAATCATTATATTCGTTGTGTTAAAAAGACATAATTACACAATTCGGGCGTCAACTAATTTGGACTTATCCACACCATTTTTTAGCACAATGACCAGCAAGTGTTCATTTCTTGCAAGTGGCACTAGATTATGGAACAACCAAGACAGTTCTACAAGGGGTCTCACTTCCCTTTGTAAACTTAGAAATCAACTATACAAGAAATATATGGATCGGAACTCTAGAGTGGATAATTTTACCATAAGCAGAAGTTTTTAATTTTTAATTGTATTTTTCTTCGTATTTTTGCCATTTATGTCATGTTCAATTTGAATTATTTGTTTCAATTGTTTGCATGGACCACAATGAGAACTACTGGTTCTACCAGTAATTGTGTTATGCAATAAAGTCATTATCATATCTAACACTTAACTCTAGCCCTAGATGTAATCCTCTGATTGACTAACTGACAGAATCAGGCTAATTGCAGTGAAGATCTTGCTCTCTCAGATTGTTATACCCTTATCTTGGCAAAACCCAATATCTCTATAACTGTTATCAATAAAAACAAGAGTTAGTTACCCCATAGCAAGTGAAAAAAATATTGTAGTGCAAAATTACCCAGGTTAAAAAATTGTACTTATAGTGAACAATTAATTTACCTTAGAATAAAAATTACCTGCAACAGCTATCCAACAAATTACAGTGGAATCCCGATTTCTCGAACCTCTGGGGGAAACGGAAATTGGTTCGAGAAATCGGGGGTGAAATTACTAGTGAAGCAAATCCAAGGGAAACAAGGTTTGGTTCGAGATATCGGTAGGTTCGAGAAACCGAGGGTTCGAGAAATCGGGATTCCACGGTAGTTAATTTTTTTTTACAATGTACTGCACGCTATTAGGCCCCCATCTTAATGATTATCTATCAGAGAACAGATAGTGAGAGGTAGTCAGCCAAGTTGCAATATTTGTGATCCAACACTAATAAAATTATACTAAATATAAATAACTAAACTTACCGTCCCACCATTAGCTTTCAACCAGGATCCAACATGGCGGCAAAAATAGTTTGTTATCGATTCCACAACATTCTCCACTGCTACAACACCTAAATGCTCATTTGACTCACAGTAAGCAGCTAACGAAGCCCCAAAACCTAGGAATGCTGCTACAGTTCCTAAATGCTGTTTCTCTTTGAAGATCAAGTTACCCATTTCACTGACCACTGTGGTTAGGCTTTCAAGGGAGATTCGAAAATTCTTCTTGTAAGCGGCGTCGGAAAATAATTGTGAATGTTCCATAACAATGCGATCCGCTGCAGCCGTACTAAAAACTGCTCTGATTTTTCGATTCCCATCTGCTATGTCCTCTCCAAGAAACTTGATTATCAAACCTGCACACTGCGAGGGACAAGTATTGGCTTCCCCTGGGTAACCATTTCGGAGAATGGAGGAAAAGCGCCGCTGTAGAATCTTGTGACGAGTATAACTATGTACTATATCAAATATTAGTGGATAAAAGTCTGTTTCTGACATTTTGTATTCAGTTTAACCTCAAGATTGGTTAGGAACTTCCGTGTACTGTCCATCCTCGGCCATTCGCGAAGTTGCGATTCATCGTATGTTGGTACACTTTGTGATCACTACACGACTGCTTCAAAACAAATTACCTCGAGCGCGCGAGCGTCAGCAATGAAAAGGCTGGCAGATCTATGATGGAAAATGTAATTTTGTTATCATTAAGGCCTGGTTCACACGGAGTTTGACTAATGGTCGTGGGTCGTGGGTCGTGGGTACAAGTCGTGGGTCGTGGGTGTGGGTGTGGGTGTGGGTAAAAGTCGTGGGTGTGGTTAATACTTAATAATAAAAATAACCATTTAAAAATATTAAATATGATAATACATAAATTTTATACAACCCTGTCATTCATTAATTTAACTGTTCTTTCTTCTAGTTATTTTATTTTGTTTATTCAATTTACCCTACTTTACGTCTATTTTTATCTGTTATCTCACTGTCAATGAAATTAGTTTCAGTTTCGCGACGGGAAGAGAGATAAATCTTGTAATTACATTAAATAGTTTCACAACACGATAATTCCGGATCTGTCACCAGCGCGATCGCCGACGAGCGTCCATTGGTCGGCTACTCTGGGATTTGATTTTTCCCTTTTTCTGCTTTTTAGGGTTGTTGTCAAGGGAAAGCCACAGGACATTCTTTTGTTCTCTTGCGGTTTTCAAGCCCCAGACGATAAAAATAGGTAATTCACTTAGGGAAAAATCGGTCACACTTGCAAATTTGAGTTTCCCTAGGACAAAACCCTGTAGTGTGACAACAGCTGATATCGCGTTTACGATCCTCCACTGTCGAGTTACCAGTCTGGCAGAGGTTATGTGTGTGCCTTTTGAGTCAGTCGACTTGTGCACAATCAGTTTTCCTTTGTGTATACAGTGTGTAATTACCAGATTTATCAATCATTCTTTTGTCAGTGATGTTGTCAGACGAGATCTCGGAGTTTCTGTTCTTTGGCTCTGACTTTAGCCGCAAATATAGAATTCACGAGCGCTGTCGCAATTTTAACGTTATAGTACTTCTACTATATGAAATCATTTTTGGTACAATCGTACAAAGCAACACAACTGTCTCGTTAACACAGACCTCGAAAACGCAGAACGCAGACCGCAGACCGCAGACCGCACAGCTCGAAAAACGTGTATACAGTGTGTAATTACAAGATTTATCTCTCTTCCCTTTGTTATCAAACGAGATCTCGGAATGCGTCGCGAAACTGAAACTAATTTCATTGACAGTGAGATAACAGATAAAAATAGACGTAAAGTAGGGTAAATTGAATAAACAAAATAAAATAACTAGAAGAAAGAACAGTTAAATTAATGAATGACAGGGTTGTATAAAATTTATGTATTATTATATTTAATATTTTCAATGGTTATTTTTATTATTAAGTATTAACCACACCCACGACTTTTACCCACACCCACACCCACACCCACGACTTTTACCCGCACCCACACCCACACCCACGACCCACGACTTGTACCCACGACCCACGACCCACGACCATTAGTCAAACTCGTTCACACGCTACTCCACTCATGTGCCGAACCTAATTGATGAATTAAGTCCGGAAAAAGAGCGGCGTCTGAATCACTTTCATGCTACGAAAATGAAGACCCTTTATTGAAAGCAGAAAATCCTTTGAAAGTACAATTGTAGACCTACCCCGAGCACTAGTAATTGTTATTTCAACTTTTGATAAGACAGTTCGAGCGTCGTTTTTCTTGTTCTTTCTTCAGCCACCACTGCTTTCGGCTCTTCGATTTGTTTTTCTATGCAATGAGTCCAAATTTGGAACAGACATCCCCATCGAAGGAGTGATCGGAATATTTTAGGGCCCTTATTAAGGTTAAACAGGCTTTATTCGGGCTTTTAAGAAAGAGTCCTCGTTTTCGTACTACGAAAACGAAGACCCTGCATTAGCAAAAAGAATTGCTTACTTTTTAACGAGAATTTTCCAACAGAGAAAGCTTAACGACCGTCAGAATCTATTTTAGCTACGAAATACAGTAGAAATCGATTGTTTATTGACAGAACCCAAGAGTCATTTTTCCTGTACAGAACGCGTTCTCTGTTACTATAAATCGAAGGCGGCTGGTGTTGGTATTCTGCCTGCTGTTCCAGATTAATAATATGTGTGGTAAGTTTACCCGAGGAAACCCTCGAGAATATCAACATCAAATTGGCTCGCTAGCGAAACAGAACACTGACAGGACGGGCAGTATAATAATGGGAAGAAACGCGTGAAGTGTAATGTATTATATTACTAAGCGTTGTTACTGTTTAATGTGCGTTTAACTTGTAATTTCTACGGTTTTCTGTTTACAGGGTCTTCGTTTTCGTAGTACGAAAACGAAGACCGGGTCTTCGTTTTCGAGGGTCTTCGTTTTCGTAATACCCGGACGGATGGTGGAGAGCGAGATCCGCACAGAGCATTTATCGAATACGTTGGTCACCGTCCGAAGGGTGATAACGTCCCTGAAAATTTCTACCTGAGTCCAATTGAGAGCCCAAAATGCAATGTCTGGTACAAGATGGTTCCAATTGGTAGAAATGTGTTGGCAAAACAAATGCAGAGTATTGCGTCCATCGCCTTCCGACGGCAAATTCACAAATTTGAGTAGTCGCAAAACAGTCATCCGAGCGCTCCGTGATGATTTCAACCCACAGGAGATATCAGAGGTCACTGGCCACGCCAATCCGGAATCCATATCCAGCTACAGCCATGATCCTCTGGAAAAACAGCGGCGAATGTCGAATAATATAAGTTGGCCATGACAGCAATGCCAGTCGTTCTAGTTACCTGATGGCAGGAGCAGTTTGTGGGATGTTTACTGGAGTAACTTTGAACAATTCTCCAGTAAATATTTCCCTAAACTTTCAGTCCAGCATGACACCAACGAGCGACTCCCTGCAATGAAAGAAAAACTTAACCTTTTTTAAACTCTTTTTCGTCAGAGTCTACCGAGAAATTCCAGTCTTAATCATTATATTTTGAATACACTTTTTTTTATACCGGAGCGCTTGAAATTTTCATTTCGCTTGAGGATTTGACCATTCACTTGTTGATTGTCGGCGCCACATTTTGCCAAGTTGAGTGGTAACAGGCAAATCTCTGTCTTAAACACGAAGGCGCGCTATATAAGGAAGTCTTCCTTGGGAAGACCTAGGCTCATTTGTCACACACCGTTGACGTGTGCGGTTCAAATTTAAATGCTGGTAAACGAACAAAAGGAGCTAATGAGATATCGATAGGGTCTAAAAGTACTTACGAGTGACCACGAGTGACCACGAGGGACCACCAGTGACCATAAGTGAGATTAAATCAAAATATCTCAGTGTTCTTACTGTGACGTCATTACGAAATCATTTTCACTTAATTTCATGAAATAATGACTTACTCACGAAAACTGAAGTTATTCACTGTATAAATGCATAGCGGACGATTTGAAAAACATGAAAAACAGATGCGATAAAAAAACTTGCAGTGTGGACTATACATTACAGATTGCACAGTTACGATAGGTTGAAAACAAAAACGATTTTAAGAATAGTCATAAATATCACATGACCATTTTATTTGGCTCTATTTTAACAACCCAATGTTGTCAATGATGAACCCTTCACTTTGGAAAATTCCATTCAACTTTTAAATATACTGCCGACGAGAGGTCTGGAGAAGTACTTCATTGGGTTTTGCGTCGTAAACTCACTACTCCTAGCGTCAAAGTAATAATCCGGCTATTTTCTTAGCTTATATATCGCTTGGGTCGCAAACAATTCGTATGAATATATGTTTATCATGACAACTTTTTATTACATCTAACCTCTTCGTATAATTCCAAAAATAGTATACAACAATAACCATGGGAACTAGGCAGCTAGACACCATGGGGGACATTTTGGGCGTTTCCGCGCGCTTTAGAATGGATTTGCGCGTTTCTTGTCAAGTTCGGTCATGGCTGACTTATTAAAAAAGAAGCGTAAAGATATTTCCCCCAAAAAGGAAATTCTTGGAAAAGAGAAAGATCGAAGGGATGTAATCGTTCAAAGCGAAGACGAGGATAAAGTTATCGTGGTAATATAATAAAATATCATAAACTATACGTTTTGCTTTAGTTATGGTTTTTTAAATATATTTTTTGGACTTTTTTTCAATTATCGGACGTATGCCGCGGAAAATATTCATTCAATAGTCTCCTTTCTAATAGGTATTTGATGAAATGATGGGAATTTGACTGCGTAATGACGTCATAGTAACAAAACTGAGATATTTTGATTTAATCTCACTCGTGGTCACTCGTGGTCTCTCGTGGTCACTCATGGTCACCCGTGGTCACTCGTGGTCACTCGTAAGTACTTTTAGACCCTAAAATTATTTCTTCCGATTCTATAACACTTCTTCATTAATTCTTCCGATTCTATAACACTTTTCGTAGATACAACTCGATGCAGTGATGATTTGTAAATAAAGAGTTTGAGTCAAAAGGTCAGAAGTGCGCCGTTTCGCAGATTACAGATATGTAAATCTGTAATTTGCGAAACGAGCTCTTTGAAGACTCTAACGATATGTAACTTATGTCTTCCGATTCTATAACCCTTTTCGTAGATAAAAATCGACGCAGTGATGAATTTTGAACATAGAGTTTGAGCCAAAAGGTCAGAAGTACCCTGTTCAAATCAACATCAATAACATATATAGGTGCAAAAATGAGTATAAAAAAATACCCATTATATCCTTTCTACCCCAATATATCCTTTCTTTTTCTTTTCTTTATCAAAAACTGTCATCCAACGTACATTATAACTACAAGATTTTTCCAGAGAAGTAAATGAGAATTCATTCCAAGTAAAACAAATTATACACAAGCTAAATACATCTACACTGAAATGCTGCTTTCACTTTTGCCTGACAGAACGCAACTGTTCTCGGGACAGTTACTTACTGTCACTGACAACTTTTAGATGATCTGCAATATAGCTCAGTCAGCTTAAACAAGCGAAGTCGCCTCTAAATTTTACATAACACGCAGTGTCATCCTCAGGGATTACATTTTTCGCGTCAACCCTCGAAAGGCTTTACGAAATTATTTCTCCTGTAGTACAACACAATAAGTTGGATAAATGAGGAGTGTCAGTTCAGTGTATTTTGTTGCCACTTATCTCTTTGGCACTCCTCTCTGCAACATTTTTAAAAAATCCCTTTCGAGTATTGTCAAAATTCATCGTCGGCGAAACAAACCAATTCAGTTCCACATATATCAAAAGTTATTGCGCTTTTAAACGTCTTAAAAAGAGAGGCTAAATGCAAGAGCTCGCATTTTTTTTTTACTGATTGGGAACGAACGTGAAGGTTCAAGCTTATCAATTTCTCTCCAATTGTTTTTTTTTTCTTTTTTCTGCTTTTCTTTAATATTTTCAGCAACTGGCTGAATGAGAAATGAAGTTACTTACGAAAGTCTTGTCCAAGGTTTTAGAACTAAATTTAAGGGTGTTTCTTTCTTGTTCCACCTTTTTCAAACTGTAACTGGCCGTGCGTGAATATTTGGAAGGCACTTTATTTCAGAAAAGCACTTTTATAAGCGATCTCCATAACAGGTGGAAGCAGCTTATACCTTGAATCGCAAACCTTTCAGCAGTTCCATTTTATGACTATCACGGAGCCTATCCTTCACGTCGGTTTTAATTTTCAGCCGTCCCTTCCAAAAGTATGGATGCCGTGGCAACAGACACTCTTTCTTTGGACAGTAGAACCTCGCCGCCGTCTTCTTTCTAGTGGGAGTATATCTCAAAACCTTTGCCGAGTTCTCGGGATCTTTTACCGGGTAGAGGTAGCGCTCTTTATGCATCACACATATATCCCATGGTGCGATGGGTAGGGTCCGAGAAAAATTCACCTTGCACTGCTCACAGCTTTTGGCATTTGGGAAGTCGTTGACAAAAACAATATTGAACGGTTCGTCCTTGTGGTAGAATTCTGTAAAGCGATATGGTTTTGCAAAGTCGAGATCGGGATCATGAGCCGAATTAGAATCTATTTCCTCAACAACTGTCTCCTGCTCGACGTTGTTATTACCTCGGCGAGGCTTCTTCTGGCGACTCTTTCCACAAGCACTTCTGGGGACATTGTTAAAAGCGAGCCTAGACTTCAGGTCGTTTTGCTGCGTATAATTTTGGATGTGCTGCATTAAGTTCCCTTGCCTTTCAGCCACGGCGATGGAATGCTGGCATATTCCCCCAGTTGCCACAGAGGAAGCACAATCTTTGCAGTTGAATTTTCCTTTCTTATTTTCAACGGTAAAGGCTTTGTCGCTTTCAGTAACACAGAAGTTCCCGTTGTCCAATGGAATGACCTTGAATCGTCCGAGAATTATTTGTGCTTTGCGCCAAATATCTGCTACAACTTGCGATGCAAGTTTTTTTTTGGCAAACCGTTTTCTTCAAGAGAAATAGACGGCTTCTCTAAGGCCATGTCGTCCGAACTCTTGTCGTCAAGTAATCCTTGACCTAGGACTTTCCTTATGTACGCAGATCTTTGTTCGCATGTCATCTGGGACCACCTTAGGGGGTCGATACTGAAATTCTCGTATCCTGGCGCAAGACGGTACTCGCCCTTTCCGTACACTGCTTTTATAAATTCGCTGTTCTGCAGCTGGACAACTCGATGGTTGAAATGCTCGTGAATTTTTAGCCTGATCTATCGACTGCCCATGTGCTTCTTCCTTCATGACATGATGCAAAGCCTCGGTACCTTGGTTGTGCCATTTTTTAGGCGGATTACCCAGTCCAGCAGCCACTCGTAAAGGTTTCATCATGCACATTTTCAGCGTATCAGTCAGTGGTCTTATCCGTCCTTTTGCGCTAAAAATCCATTTGGTAAATTCAGCAGGCCAACGTAGGCGCGATAACGCCAAAGCCGCGTCAAAAGATTCGTCATCCTCACAATTCACAAGACCGTTGATGCGTCTCCCGTCTTTTTCTCCGCCAAGAATTTTGGGAACAAATAGCTCTTTGCTCTTTCGAATCTACTTTCAGTTGCTGAAGTTTACCCTTTAGATCAGCTTCTACATGGGTTAAACACCTCAGGTGAATGTTTTTGTTCGCTTCTGTTGTAACATCTGAGCTGCTTGAGATGAGGAACACATTTTCGAATCCTTGCTCGAGGGCAAGTTCTCCATCTGTCCCATACGTCAGGGATCGGATGCCTTTGCGATATAACGACGAAGCAAGGTACTCGTAATCTTTCCTCTCCTTGGTTACACTTGTCATTATAGCAGCCAGAGTTATTGGGTGCATATTAGGCTTGTTTCGGTAGACAAACATTGGATGAGGAAACGTCAGAGTTGTAACATAGAATGGACCCATGTTATAAGTCATGTCTATCCCAATTTGGCTTTTGGGCTTCTCGCCAGAGCAATACCTCTTCATCCACATCATCTGGTTGTCGGTCATAGCAAAGGTATTTGGGGCCTTAAACTTATCTCCTCGCTTTGATTTCACTCCAAAGGAGACGTCCCGAAGGAAGTCATCATGCTGTATTAAATTAATGAGTTTGACAAAATCTGGTCGGCGTGGCGGGCCAGTGTTCCCACTTTTTTCCCGCCCTTCCACATTTCGGCAAGCGTTGTATACCTGCTCTCTATTACGGATTATGTCCGCTGGTGAACTCACGTTGAGAACACATCCAGCTTCCTCTTCTATGGCGCTGATAATATGCTTTGGTGTCTCACTTGCTTGAGCTGCGGCTTTGGCTTTCCGTACCACACTTGGTTTGGTACGATAATACGGCTCACTTTTCTTGTGGGAGTTACCGTGCACTTGTAAGGATAGCGAACTCGCATCCAGTGGAGCTTGTACTGCACGACAGCATACCTTGCAAGCACGCCCTCAGTTTCCACTTTGGCTACTATTCGACAAAACTCTTTTGAAGTATGGTGCCAACTGTTCTGCCTTCGCACTTTGTAAACCTGCCCATTAACACTACACTCTTCTGGATGAGCTGTTTTCAAGCTATCAACAGCGCCATTTTCATGAAAAACAGCCCTGACTATATCACATGGGGATGAATGCTTCGTATACACGCCATTGTCATCTGCAGTCAAATCGCGATGGTCTACATAATTCTTTATGTCAATCACAAAGACAACATTTTCTCGCACTGCTTGAGGTACTGTGTGGCAAAGCCGGCTGGATGGTACTTTCTCGCCAACACACACTTCTAAGATTTCCGAAATGTTCAAATCTCTCTTGCCTGTACGAAATAAAGAGCAACCATTTACATTTGCTGGACCAAAATAAAACACAGTAGATATAAAATATGGAAACTAAGACGGCGCTGTGTATCACTTCAAAACGTGGATTGGGGATAACGAAATTATAATAACATGGCTTTCTTCAAGGAAAATCTGCGATGCACCTCATAATCCTTGAGTGTTGTTGTTTTTTTTTAATCTATGCAGGTTTAAGTTCAAGAGTGGGAAACTGCAATGGGAGCGCTCTTCTGTTTAACTTCACCGACTGAAAGAAAAAAAAAAGCTATTCAAGCACAACAAACTATCGCAAAGTTGACTTTCGTCATGGTCTTTGCACCCCATGCCGCGCGTTGTTGTTGTTGTTGGTTCTGTCTCTGTTTGTGAGGGTGTTTTTCCCATGCGAGTCCAATGTGAGGTCTATGAACGAGTTCATAAGATGATATAGGCACTTACGTGGCATGGACTCATCATAATCATGTTCTAAAAGAGAAGCAGCTTCACGGGTCCTTTTTCGCGACTTGGTGAGCAATTTCTAAAAAGGAAGAGGTAACATCACCTCACGATTTCTCCGATGTCAAGTTCACCATAGGTATAAATAATAATAATACTACTACTACTACTAATAATAGTCATAATAATAGTAATAACATCATTATGGATGCCCTCGGGGGGTGGTCACGGGAGCTGGATGTCATGATGCGCGAGCTGGTGGGAGGCAGAAGCACAGACGTACTGCGAAAGATGCAGAGGGCAGTGCTCTCGGGCACGCTGAATATTGCCCGGACTTTCAAGGTGGCAGTTTGAGTTCCTGTGAGAAGGAGGACTGTAGGCACAACGGAAAAGCTTTTTAGGATTAGTTAATGTACATTTATTTTTTACTCCATTGCTCACAGATAACGGTTTTTGCCCTGTGTTGCCTGATTAGAATGTAGCATTCAGTTGATTTCTCTGCGACAATAATAATAATAATGATAATAATAGTAATAATATAATAATAATAATAACTAAAACTTATATAGCGCAATTTTCCATGACGTACATGATCAAATGCGCTTTACAATTAAATAAAATGATTCAAAATAGGCTGAATATACAAGTAATTAAGATTGATAAAATTATACGTTGAGCAATAACAATTTATAGCGAATAATTACAAATAAAAAGCCTGTTTAAAAAAATATGCTTTAAGATAGCACTTAAAACTTGAAAGCGAGTCAAGACAGGATATGCTATTCGGTAGATAAACTGAATCATGGACATATAACTTTTTTAGCTTCCTTGGCTTGTTTCTTGAGGGCGATGCATCATCTTCGTCAGAGGTAATAGAAATGACCATTTTGGTGTCGTGAGTTTGCTGAGAGCTTTGGTCACCCGGAAAGCCACGTCTTTCACCTTCTCTAAGATTCCCACTCGCACTTCTCCCCTTTCTGATTACGGCTCGTAGATTTTCGTTTGACAGGTTTCTTAATTCTCCCTTTTCAGAACCACTCTTATCTTCATTGACCACTTCGGTAACACTGTCTCCGCTGTCCTCTTTCTCTGGGGGCACACCATCATCGCTGTCTTCTTTCTCCTGGGGCACACCATTGTACTCTCCTTCATCACCTGATTCATTTGGGACGCAACCATCCAAACTCGCGAGGGCATGTCTTATACAGTAAAGGTAGTCAATGGGGTGAACAGCGTCGTCTTCCTCGGCTCTACTGGAATGCGGCCTGAAATAAAAAATTCGGAGAGATATTTAATGATTGGCGAAAAGAATACTTTTTCTTCCTATTACCTTTACTTCCGGTTTCTGCTCTTTTGTCTCGCTAATGGTATCGTACATTTCCCGGCAAGCAATACTGGAATTTATTAGAAAAACGTCCAGGCTGTCACGATTGTCAAATGTCCATATTGTAATGCACTTGTATCCTTTCCATCCTTACTTCCTAATAATTGTTATCATTTATGTAGCGACGTTTTCAGAGATAAGGCCATCCCAATAAAACGTTTTGTTTCCCATCGCCTTCTCGTGAAGTTAGGTCGGTCGGTGGGGCCCTAAAAAAGAAAAAAAGAAAAAAGAATGAACATATGAAGGGGTCTGCGTTCCACTTTACTTTTGCAAATTAAATCTCACGTTTAGTCTGCAAGAGATAATCAGATGGTAAAAGATGTATATTAACAGGACTATCAAATGTCTAAAAAGGCTACAAAAAAGAAGTATCGATGATAATTTTAGACAACTGGTGTTAATAAGGCAACATCGTGTTCTTGTAAATTAAAGTACTTGGTTCTTTTCAAGTGATTCTGGAAATTTTTTGTTTTTTACTTATCCAAAAAGAATGGGTCGGTCGGGCGATCGGAAATGAAGCATTAAATTGGAATGGCATAAACCGTTATTGGTGGGAGGTATAATTTTCTCGAAATCATGCTTTATCGTTACAGTACCCTTTTATAAAGGAATATTTTGTATGAATAACTTTCTACTTTGTCCATCCTAGCTACTTTATTCCTGATTTCGATCGTAAAGTAAGTCTGATTTTACACAATGAATACCTCATTCACTCGTTTGTTTGTTCGTTCGTTCGGTCATTCACTCATAATAACACTAACCTGTGTGATTCCTGAGAAACCAAAAATGACTGCGTGGAGTCATCTGAAACACCGCCTAGCAGTAACCTTTTCCATACCCAGGAGCAGAGATGACTTGCCAAGTGCGAATCCTGGGCGGGGTATACTTTGAGAAGACCGGTACCCTCACCCCCCAATTCTTTTGATATGGGATGCGTGTCCACGATGAAATACTGGTCGCCATGACAACCGATAACAAATATTTAGCGGCCACAGCTGTAAATTGCAACGTTGGTAACCGAGCAGGCAGTGGATAATGCATTAACGCCTTTGAGGAGTGCATCCCGTCTATCTTTGGAGAATACTCCATGAGAAGTAACGATCTCTTCACGAAAGTCAAGCTCTACAGATGAACTATTTGCTTTTCGTAGAATAGTGTAAGCCTCTGAAACATCGTACAGCTTTGTTACATCTCGCGTGGGTTGGGTCATAATAATCTTGTCGATTTCTCTGGACAGCGCGTACCATTGTTCGGCTGCACAAAAAGAATCCCAATCACTTCCCTTCCTAGCAATCAACTCTGTGACGTGGATAGATAGAAAGGCGCAGCTGTTGGTAGCATCGTCTGGGATATTTTGATCCAGGGGAATATGTCCAACTGCGACAAGCCTATCATGCCGCTCGATTGCGGTGCTTTGGCTAGTCGAGAGTGCTATGTCACTGCATGGTGGTTTGATTTTAGCAGCCTGAAACAGCTGGACTACTTCGCGAACTCTAGGCCTGCTCTTAGAACAAAAAAAAAGTGCATTGGCTAAAAATTGATTCCATTTCTCGCCAGATTGTTGCTTGAGATCTGCTGTATTCGGAAGACCAAGTCGGTAGCATACGTTCTTGGAATCTACTCACCAACTCATTTCGTAAGCTTTGGAAGTTGTTTTGCGGAACCTGGTCAACCTCATACTGGTAGGGGAACTCTAAATCAGGATTCAATAGCAGGAAGATAATCATTCCCAATAACCAAACATCACAGGCCTTCAACTGCTCAAGGGACATAGCTTCGCCTGTGCTAGTGATTATCTCCGGAGCCATGTAGACAACAGTTCCGCGGTCGACGTTGGTGGTTCTCGAGTGACCTAATGTCTCAGTCTGTTGTAGGGAAGCTCGACTTTCTCCAAAGTCCACCAGTTTGCAAGGGACAGCTTCCTTCTCCCAGGCTTCTCGAATTTCATCCTCGTTCTTATAATGGCAGTAATGCTGGTTAGAAATAAGCACGTTTCCTGGCTTCAAGTCGCTGTGCACGATATTTCTATCGTGGAGGTACTGTAGGCCAAGAGAGGTGTCTTCCGCTATCTTGCTCTGCAAGCAGGCCAACGCTGACAGTACTTCTTCTTTCCCACTCGTGTAATCCAAGTAACCTTGCAGTGAACTTACCCGACCTTCAACACCTAATGGCGTGAAAAAAAAATATACGTACCTAAGCATCATTGCTACAGGACTTTCGCCTACTACTTTGATTTCGACGATATGCTTGTAATGTAGGGAATTGAGGATCCGCGCCTCTTTCATGAACAAACGCTTCTCACGGTCATGCTGCCGAATGAGCTTCTTAACAACAATCGACCCTCCACCGCGTCGTTTGGCGCTGAAAACGCATCCAAAGCCACCCTGGCCAATCTCCTTCTTGTCGAAAGTTTCATCCCAAGAAAACTTAGGGATTCTATCTAAATCGGAACTTTGCTTAACAGTTGAAGGACGCCTAAGCAAACCAAAAGATGGAAGCTTGAACGCCATGTTGACCGGTCACGCATTCTATTGCGTAAGAATGAGAAGTAACTAGTAACCTGATATGGAAATGTTTCGGAAAGACTAATATGGTAATTAAAAAAAAGGTAGCAGACAGGAAAGAAGTCCCAAAAGATAAATTGCTTTCTGTTCATAAACTATCAACTGGACTAGGCGGCCGGTAAAAAATAACAAAATTGTTGTAGATTTTAATAAATGTACAAACATACATATGAGGCGGTACGCGCAAGGTTTCTGACACATGCTACAGCAATGTCAAAGGGCAGAATTCCAATTTTGACCCGGTTTTCATCTTGTACTTACCAAATGCTATAAGAGCCTTCAAAGAGCTCGTTTCGCAAATTATAGATTTACATATCTGTAATTTGCGAAACGGCGCACTTCTGACCTTTTGGCTCAAACTCTTTATTTACAAATCATCACTGCATCGAGTTGTATCTACGAAAAGTGTTAGAGAATTGGAAGACTTAAGTTACATATCGTTAGAGTGTTCAAAGAGCTCGTTTCGCAAATTACAGATTTACATATATGTAATTTGCGAAACGGCGCACTTCTCACCTTTTGACTCAAACTCTTTATTTACAAATCATCACTGCATCGAGTTGTATCTACGAGTAGTGTTTAAGAATCGGAAGAAATCAGTTATATATCGCTAGAGTCTTCGAAGAGCTGGTTTCGCAAAATAAAGTACTGATTTACTCGTTTGGTTTGGTTTGGTTTGGTTTCGCAAAATACAGTAAGCCTTTGACATTGTAATGAAATTCAAAACAAATTTTTCAAAATATGATAAGAAACTTCCAATTTGGGTTGTGGTTTACGGCAGCAAGGGATATCACAATAGTTTACCTGAGGATGTTTGGGATAGATGGTATTCGATTTATGACAGCAAAATGTACCGTACATTTATCCACAAATGCTTTTGACGAATGAACCCCGAAAGGAAAATGAAAACCCGACGACAAAGAAATATGTCGACGATATCAACACATCTTTACAAACAAAAATCAATGCAAGAGCAACTAGAACGGCTCTAACGAATGCGACAAAAAAGATTTGCCATCGAGGAAAATTAGCTCATGACAATAGTTCTCAAGTAAGGTTTTACACCAATGGAGCACGAGATCATACAATTAATGTATCACAGAGTAATAATTCCGATTTTACAGTTAATGGTTCCGATAACACAAAACTTATAATCAAAAACGCTGGTTTGTATCTAATCACATTCGTGGACAGTATAAAATCCAAGCATTTATCACATCTGAAGTTCGTATTGGACAAACCCTTCATGACCACAACAAATGGTGTAATGGTTCAATTACCCAACACACACAATTCTTATGTAACAAACACCACGACTGTCATGTTATATTTCCAAGCCAACACATCGCTAAGTATAGCGACAGATAATAGTTCTGTTCTTCTCGAAGGTTTGAATAATAGTAATCCAATGATAGTGAAACAAGATTGAACAAAATCAAAATTTTATTGTTATACGAACACATATTAAAATGAAACGAGATATTTTTGCATTCAATCACATTGACACTTCAATTGATGAAGCGACTCTATCAGAGATAAAATCTCTTTTCAAATTTTATCATAAGAGGTGGTGGTGTTACAGACAGACTTTTAGACGATTTAAACGGATGAATTCATCTTGCAAGCTGGGTAGTTCATCACACATTGCGGTTGGTACAATTGCAATCGTAGGTGGAATTACACTGAACCCAATTACACATGGAGTTATCGCTGGCGTGGGATTGTTATTGAAAACATTTAGCGAATACAAAATTTTGAACCAAAGATTGAAATGTGTAAGTACGCTTACACAACATATCAAAAAGTATTGACCAACTTGCGTTCTTGCTTGCGAGGAAAACATTTTGATCATGATTCGTTTGTAAAAGAGATAAAAATAATAGATGACACTGTCATTGACCTTTGTCCAACTCTAAGTACCCACGTAGAGAAAGGGTATGAAGAAAAATTCAAGACGTAGTAACGACATTTATTTTTTTCTTAATAAAATACAGTTAAAACGATAACCCTGTTACTGACAAGTTTTTACAGATTTAACTAGTTTGAACCGGTTAAAACCACCATTTTGCATGTGTCAGGTGATAAAACGTGAATGTGTATTAAATTTATTATTCTTCATCGTCGCTCTCTTCTACTGTGACTTAGGCTTCTCTGGGTTTTAGGGGTTTGACGTAAACATCATTCACTTTTATTTGAATAGAAACGCTAATATCGCTTATGTAAATTGATTCGATAATCAATGCCATTTTCACTTTGCAATATTGTTCGAGGTAATCAAACGGATTGTCTTTTGGGTTATCTTTCGATCTGAAAAGCGAAAGGATCTTTTTTAACTTTTTGGAGTAAATAAGTTTGGCATATAGAACTGGAGATTTCGATACTTTCTCATACAGAATATTACACAAAGCTTCTGACAGATCAGCTTCATAATTCTCTTCGAGATATTCGTGACAGATAGTTTGCAAACGTGTCAAACCATCATAAAAGCTTCGCTGTTCTGGTGTTGGTTCACCTTCATTTCCCAATAAACAAAGCGGAAGAGAGTAACCTTCAATAGCATTGTTTTCACAGTATTTTCTCTCTTGTACACCAAAACTAAAGAGAAAAGGGGTTTCAATCACTAAAGGACCAGGTTTACCATTGGTGTATTGTTTCACCTCGATTTTAATCCTTTCGTGATTATGTTGGTTAACCACTGCTTCGTGAAAAATTATAGTTTCTTTGTTGAGCTTTTCAAGACTTGTAAGTTGCATGGCTTTATCTAGATTTTCATTTTCTTTAAGTAATTTTTTTATTACTTTTTTTGATAAGATTTTTAGCTTTAATCTTAGCTTCCTAGCTTTCTAGCTTTTTTTCGCTTTTTAGCTTTTTTAGCTTTTATCTTAGCTTCCTTGCTTTTTTAGCTGTTTTTTGGCATTTTTTAGCTTTTCAGCTTTTTAGCTTTTTGAGGTGAATAAAATGAAAAATAATGATAAATGGTGAAATTGAAAAATTCTGATACTCATGTGAATGAAAAACCTAAACGAAGATCGAATGATTTTTGGGACGAAGACTACAGAATGCTTATAGCAGGGGCGAGTGGGAGTGGAAAGACAATCGCTGTTATGAATATGTTGAGACTGCCTTTGGTTGTTTATGAGAAAATATATCTGTATACACCCAACAATAACCAAGATAAAATACAGGATTTAGAAGAGTTTATGAATTATATTTCACAGAAAGTCGGTTACAACATATTAGAAATTATGGAGCCGGATGATATCATGAATATATCAGAGTATCTGATGGGAAATAGAAAGGTTATCATCTTTGACGATCTCGTCAATGCACCCTAAAAAATACAATCGAAGATTGCAAACCATTTTAATTTACCGATGGGCGACATCACCAAAATTCACCGATCTATCTGACTCAGTCGAATTATGACACACCACAAAAAATCAGGTTGAACTGCTCACATATGATACTTTACACTCCTCTAATAAAAAACCATTGTAATCTTATTGGTAAAGAAAACATGATCGACCCCAAACTATTCACAAAACTTGAACCATATGAATTTTTATTTGTCGACAAAGAAAAGAAAATGGTTAAGAAAAATTTCAATGAAAAAATATAAACTACAATAATAAAATGAAATCGTATTGTGTGAAACAGAAAAAACAGACTGAATGTGTCACTGAACGGAAGGGAAAAATATGAACGAGCAAAGAACTGTCGTTTGATGACAAAATGCATTTGCGCTGAATGTGGCGCTACCAAAGCAAGTTTTGTTAAAAACATAGATAGCGGTAAAAAAAAAAGCTCACAAATAAAAGACGGAGGAGCATTATTTGATGTAGGAAACAGCCATTCACTTTGTGAAGCGGCTTTCAAAGGAATAGCAAACAATGGGGTTTATCTTGCAAGACAAGTTGCTGCACAAGCTGTCAAATCCAATTATGCAAAGAACAAAATCAAGCAGACAGCAAGTAAATATCTTGACCAGGTTCTTGATAGTTTTAGAAATGATTTGAGTAAAAAGTTAAGTGGAGGGACAATAGCACCATTGATTATTCACAATGGTATCCAGGATCAGTTCGCGAGTAGCGAAACCAGAGTGATATCGCCGAGTGATTTCTTCAAGGGATTTTCGCCAAGTGTTTTCCACGGATATTAATGAAATCGTACGTACGGAACTTACATCAAATAAAGCCACGTCAAATAGCCGCCAAGCATACTAATTAACGGTGAAGTAATGCTCAACAATCTCCACTCATATTGTATGAATTCAGATGATCACATAACAAATGAATTATGGTTGTCTTGGTTGTAATGGGCGCTCACGAAAATCTCCTAACACTGAAAAAAAATGTTATTCTTTCAAATTCTGCGTTTTCTCTTGGAATACCTGGGGGGTATCGACTTTAAACCAATAAAGGCTCAATATCATAAATTCTAGAGGACTTGTCTATCAGAAAGGCGATAGACAGAGGTACGTGAGTGGTTAATGCCTTAATAACATGTAAAAAAGGACTCTTTTTATCTTAGATATTGAATAAGATATTGAGAGAAACACAGCTGGCCTAGTTGTTTACGATCATCTTACGTGCAGAGAGCTTTCCCCCGCACAAATCGCTCCTCGGCGTACATCTTCCTGTCTAGTCCACCGGACACTAATTTGCAAATTGGACGATAGCAGCATTTCACAATTTGATAAGAAACAGGCTGTGTGAAAGTAATCTTTCATCTTGTTAAACTGTTGGCTCAACAGGAACTTTACAATCCAACCGTCATTTTCCTCATATTATATCTGCTGACTCATTTTCTATCAATAAAAATGTGGTTTCGTATGACGTTTTATTTTTGGCTCAGTAAAGTGCGCATAATTTGCTATCGGAACTCGTTTTGTATGACAACCAAATAATGATTAATTCCACTACCTTCCAATGAGTGGTACGTTAACAAGTCTCACGGTTAAACCTATGGTAAGTTTATGCAGTTTTTACACAATTTTGTTTTCAAAAGATGATTTCTTTTGCACTTTTTTAGCCAAACAAAGTGACGTTTAAATAAATAAAGGCAAAAAAATGAGAAAAATGTTATTTCGATCGTGGTTTTGTGAGCAGCGAAGGCAACAAAGTTAATTTTTCAAAAGGATGTGGAGCAACAATTTATCATTAAACAAAATCGTTTAATACAATACCTCAGTATTACGACATGATTTTATCATGCGATGCATAATATCACAATTGTTTTGAGACAACTGATGGGATCATATTTTGCACTTGAATTTTGGTGACAAGTGTTAGTGGCCATTTTTTTCCTTGAACACAATATTAAGACGTCTTGAATTTTTGCTGTTTATTCGTAATTGTTTCTTTAATCTACGATGAACAGAGACTAAAATGGGGCTAAAATTTGAGCCAACCATGGATTTGTATACCTTTATTACGAGCTAATGTAAAATAGTTGTATGAAATATACACATGATGTAAAGCGTGTTAATTCAAATTTAAGGTTCCCAAATTACTTCATTCGTAAACAGGAAGATCGATCTCAATACCAGTTATGTCAAGCGAAGCCCGCCAGGAGTGTGAATTTGAGCGTGAACTTAAATACGATGCGCCTATTCTGTTCTCCTCCGATCCGCCTTACCATTAGTATAAATTTGATCGCTTGCATTGGGATGAATTTTAGTCTAGTGGCTAATGATTAACGTTAAATGTTAAGGCAGGACCTTTTTCACAACAATTTATCTCGAGAAGGAATAACACATATTTTCATGACCTATCTTATTTTAAGAAATACAACTACCGACTGAAGTCTGTCATGTTCACAGACCGAATTCGAAATGTCATTTTAAGTTGCCGTCATTCACATTCCGAAAAAGAAAAAAGATCAGAAGGATAAATGAGGTTAGCCAGTGGCCTATTTCCAATAAATAAATTGGCTTTTCTTTCTATCGATAAACTATTTGGAAAATATAGAACAATGACTGTTTCATCTCGCTGGAAGAACGCATATAATGTAAAGAAACTGGCGAGGTCATGAAACGTTTCGCTTTTAGAATAACAAACTCCCAAACACTCTGAAGTTAACCGCCGTCGCTGCCGTGGCTGCCGTCGTCTTAATCTCAATTTATTGACAGTGGAATTTTCGAGTTTCAAAGACTGGAGGGTATTCTTAATTTAACAAACATTTAAACGTTTTGTCTCACATTTATAAACGATAAGACCTAATTACTTTTTCGTAAAGCTCTTTGAATTAGACGAGTTCAATATTCATTCGCCTACAAATTAATGAATATTCATGGAGTGAATCTTCCTCGAACTCCTTCCATGATGCATAAGTTTCGTGAAGGTGTCAAAGAAAGCGGAAGACATTTAAAAAATTATCGTGACTTTTGTCTATCGGTAAATTTTAAACTAAAATGGTCAGATAGAGGTTTCAAGTGAATCGTATTGCGATATAATCAATTCTACATTAATATGAAATTCTAAAGCCTGCCAAAAATATCTAACCGGCTTTTGAACTTAACAGTTATTTCTGATTCGATGGTCACTGAGAATAAAAATACTGTCTCTAATGGTGAATGACGCCTTGACAACCGCAGCCTAAGAGAGAAGTCAAAACTCAGACGGAGCAACTGAAATCACCCACTCGCGTAATCTTGATTCTGCCGATTCCTCTTTGGACCTCATATTTGGCGATTCGTTCGTTCAATGTTTGGATAAAAGCCGAAAACAAAAATGAAAAAATTTATATAAATACGGTATTTATTCGATTGATCGCCAACCCCGAAGAAATTCCGCCCTCAAATAACCGCTGTTTAGAGCTAAAATATGAATAAACGCTGCATTTATTCAAATTACAGACTAAAAAAGGTAAAATTGTTTTAAGATCATCGCATTCGAAGCTCAAAGGTATATAATCAGAACACGAGAATATACGGTAGTTCAGCTTATTCCAGCTTTGGAAATTTACCTTTGTTACCTTTACAACGTTTTTCAGTTTGAAGTATACTTCAGTGCTCTTTTACTACGCTCCCCTCTAAAATTCTCCCAATGCACAGTTTAATTTCTTTGTGAAAGCGGAGTATTTCATTAGGGGGTCTCTCTTCCTCTTTCCAGTTCCCTGTGTTAACAATTTATTTTCGGAGTTTGCGTTCAGGAAGTTTTTCAATACGGGTGAAAGTTCTCTCAGCCCATGTTCCACAAGCCTTTTTTTGGTCCTCCAACTGTTTGTTTACCAAGTATACTAAGATTGCGTTTCCATCAGTTTCCTTTGCCTCATCGCTTTGCCTCATCGCGCGTGTCATGTTAAACTGACTTGTACGCATGATGTCCTCGGAGGAAAGTATTAAAATTTAATCTCAAATACATTTTTTACCACTCTTTTTTGCGAGAAATAAATTTGATTTTAGATAATCGCCCATAGCCAAATTTGAAGTCTGAGCTCAAACTTGTAATAAAACGCTGCTTAGAAACAATGCGACCATACTTAATAAAACTAAAACATAAACAATGTCTAAACTTTACCAATATTTGCATTTCCTATAGATAGATAGATAGATAGTTTATTGACTAAAAACATAGCAGCCATACTTCTAGCTTACGATCACTAATATACGTAGATATATATAAGTACAATAAGAAAAATATATAGAAACATACAATAAAATATATAATTAAAAATATGAATGCAATCGTTTAAATGTATAGATATAACATATGATTACCAGAAACGTTCAGTTGTACACTACTTTATCGCTAAACGAATTATTATCAACATCGAATGTTGGTTGCATCTCGACGACAATGGAACTCATTAAGTTTCAATTTCATCTTCCAAAAAGGGACTTCGTATAAATGCGACCACTTTCAGGGTCAGTTTAGCGGCTGGATATCTCTCCGTTAACAGGTACATTTTTGCCAGTGAATTGACATTTTTTCCCTATGAGCCGATTAACCCAACCTACATGTCTCTTCCTTCAGATGAAGTCCTTTTGAGGCGGAAAAAATAAAAGAAAAATATGACTGAGTCCGTTTATCATAAGCATCTGCTAAATATAAGCAATAGCCAACTTAAGCAGTCAGGACGGCGACACCAAGGAAGACGTCGATTAAAAAAAAAATTTCTACTTTTAATTAGAATTTCGAAAATGGCTGCAGGTGTTTATCATTTCTTACGGCGCCACACCTCAACCGCAGCATAACGTATAGTAGCAGCGCTGAGTTCCAAATGACAATGACAGTAATTTGCCGTCGAGGTTTCCGTTCGCAGACGACGCAAACTTTGGTGATTTCACTTTGATGTTTTGCAAAGGATGGCTAAGAAATGTATAAAGTTTTGAAACGCACGTGCTGAGCTATTGTTCTACCCACTAGATCTTTTATTTTGCCACGTCCTCGTTGCCGTCGCCATCGAGGTTTGCTTAAGGTCCCTTTTATTATTTGAATCGAGAGGAGGCGGACGGTGATGTCATTGTAAAATGTTGAGAGGGATTCACATCCCTTGACGTAAGGATTCAGACATGCAAATGTTAAACTGCAAAAAAATTTCGATTATTTATGATTAACATTAGTGGGATTGTGCGTTATTTTCATTCATTATAAGAGTACATCGTGTCCGTTGATAGGCTACCTAGTTTATTCAAGTCTACGACCCCGAAAAGTAGTTTTACACGGACATGAAGAGTTCACTCGCACGATACAAAGTTCTTGTCAAGCCGAACAATCCCTTTTCTTTATGATAAACACTGTTTGAAATAACTTTGCTTTCCTACTGCAGGAGGTCATTACAACATAAAAGATTCACTGTTTTTTTTAATATCAGTTCGTTGCATTGGCTTCCCACCGAAAAAGTGAGTTATCAAAAATTATTTTAAGTTTGCGTACAACCTCGTCGCTGTTCACTTTAGATTTTGTTTGTCACTGTTGGCGATTTCGATAAAGGAGCTAAACAAAGGCTCAAGCTAATAAGTTACTAAGTAATTGAGAGAGGAGTTATAACCACATGTATTCGGTAGAATACAAAAGTTTGGAGATAAATGAAAGAATAATTTTAATGAAGTTATATACCTTTTAGAAGGCTTTGCGCAAAATCGCCAGATTTGTGACTCACTTTTCCATTTTTCTTTTCGTAATTGCTTGAGTGAGTAAACTTAGATACAACAACATCATGATGCCCTAGTTCGACTTATTGCCTTAGTAACCTTCTTCTTGGAAAAGAACGTATTTTAAATAAACAATCCCATCTACAGGTCATTCCAAACATCCACGCAACAAATTTGTCAACATGTCATGATGATGGGTTGCTTTTGGCTTCAAGGAGCTTTGACGCGTTTAGTACTATTGACCGTTACCGGCGCTTTGCGGAATCTTCCATTTGTCAGAGCTGAAACGTGCGATCCCAGTAGAAAAAGTAAGTAGTTAAACGTCCTTGTCAAGGAACAAGCACATGCGAGTGCTTTTCTTGTATCTATATGCATGAATATGTAGATGTACTGGAAGAATAAAATGGCTACCATAAAAAACAGCTCTAAGAAAGAGGATGCAGAGGATGCAGGTATCTTCAAAATGTTTCGCACGAGTAGAGAAGAAAGGAAGAAGATAAAGTTCTAAATGATTCAGCGTTTGTACACAACGTTTCCGGCCTCGTCCTTTTTCAGGTGTAGAATTCAAATTAGAAATAAACAATAAAAAGCTTCATTAAAACGAGGCCAAGAGTATATAAACTACGCTCACTTTGCATCATAAGATAGATTTATCACTCGCATCGCTAGATTGGGTAGAAAAAGATTGCGTATTATTAATTTTTCTATTATTATCATTTATCATCAATTTCTCTTGCCCAGTAAGACCCGTTGTGGACATCTCTTCAAGTCCAGAAAGTAACAAATTACCCCTTTTTGCCTCCACAAATTATAGGGGCAATTTTGAAAAGGAAAGGAAAATAGCTGCTATTAAAATAACAAAAAGGTGTTGTTCCTTTGATGTGAAATATATAAACATCATGCATTACCTTTTTTTAGTGAGAAAAGAAAAGGTACATTTTCTTAATACATGTTTTCAAATTGAGACGTTTTTGTAAACGGGTGTATATCTTTATTATAATAGGATACATGTATGTAGTACATATATCTATATAACAATTATGCAACGAGCGTGCGTTGGATATGAGATGATAGATAGCCAATGAGGCGCGTAGCGCCGAGTTGGCTATAATCATCTCATATCCAACAAGCGCGAGTGGGATAACTGTTTTATGAAAAACGCCCCCAAGATATAAGACAAATCTTACCACATCTTAGTTTTTTTAGCTTCCTTTTAATTTTAAGTTGACGCGTATGCATACCATATTTGTAGATTATGGTATCAAACAACAACAAACATATGAAACATATGTGTGAACTGCGGTTATGAGACGTATATGAGAACGATTCTTCGCAGTAAAGCACTATTTGAGCAATAGTGAAAATCAGACCTGAAAAAAATTTCAGGCCTGTACGGGATTCGAACCACTGACCTCTGCGATACTAGTGCAGCGCTCTACCAATTGAGCTAACAAGCCAACTGGGAGCAGGCCATCAAATTAATTCGATATAAACCCGTAGATGATAAATCAAACAACAACAAACATATGAAACATATGTGTGAACTGCGGTTATGAGACGTATATGAGAACGATTCTTCGCAGTAAAGCACTATTTGAGCAATAGTGAAAATCAGACCTGAAAATTTTTTTCAGGCCCGTACAGGCCTGAAATTTTTTTCAGGTCTGATTTTCACTATTGCTCAAATAGTGCTTTACTGCGAAGAATCGTTCTCATATACGTCTCATAACCGCAGTTCACACATATGTTTCATATGTTTGTTGTTGTTTGATTTATCATCTACGGGTTTATATCGAATTAATTTGATGGCCTGCTCCCAGTTGGCTTGTTAGCTCAATTGGTAGAGCGCTGCACTAGTATCGCAGAGGTCAGTGGTTCGAATCCCGTACAGGCCTGAAATTTTTTTCAGGTCTGATTTTCACTATTGCTCAAATAGATTATGGTATATTGGGTAATATACCATAATGGCTAAGCCAATAAGAAGTCTTGAATTGCATCATCCAATGATCCAGTTTTTAATAAATATATATATAAGATAGATTTACTTATAATTTTTATCATGTCAGAGAGGCTAGAGAAAGAGAAAAATGTATTACCGGTTTTTTATTCATTATCAATCTCTCTAACACAGTTAGACCCGTTGTCAACATCTCGTCAAGTCTGCCAACAAAATGTTCACCCATTGGCGTTAACTTAACCCTGAATTGTACAGCGAAGCCCAGAGAGGGAGACTCGGTATTTTTGGATAGATGGGTCGAGTATATCGAGTGGCACGATCCACAGGGTAAACGCGTTGGAGCTAAATGCCGACAGCCTTCAGACGCCAATTCTCATAAACGGAAATTAAGCTGCCCATTGGTGCTTAAAAATTTGACAGTTGACAAACTTCGCAACTACACATGCCAAGCTGGTAATGGTTATAAAAAGCACTGCACAAGGAAATCAATATGGATAGGTAAGTAACCTCATCATACCTCTACATAAGAAATCTTGCGATCTATAATGCGAAGGTGGTCGTCGCGCTCCTGCACTTCCTCAGCCTTCTCGTCATCAAATTTCCTCTTTGAGACGATTCTTTCGGATTTCAAACAAGGCTTACCCCCCGACATCCAAAGGAATGGCTACAAACGAGACAACTCATAGGGTCACATGCATCCAAATACCAAATTTTTGTATCAATTTGCAGATGCCTGAGGTCGTTGAAGGTCTAACGAACCAAAGCGTATTGATCGCTTCCGTTGCTACTTTTAGCTGCACTGCTAAAGGTCTTCGGCGGCTAACCATTCATTGGATAAAGGACATTATTATCCAACTACACTCCGTAGAGTACAAATAAAGCCCAAGACGAGTGCAAATATCACGCGGTATTTGCACTCCAGACTCCAGAGAACCGGTTACACAGGTTTTCTCGCATCGCGCGAGCGACGAACTGGATTGAAGTTCCAAAAAAAATTGTGAACAATTCTAATTTTTTTTTCTGAAGACGAAGAGTCGGAATGGGTGGCAAATGCTGTTGATCTGTTGATTATAGGAGTAGAGATGGAAGATGATAGAAAATATCAGTGCATTGCAAATAATATCTAGGAAAGAAACCAATTAGGGGTGGCTTTCTTAAACATAGGCTAAATTTTTTTAATAAAAGGGAAAAAAATAAGGCTCTTTTAAAAAAACGGTTACTGCAAGGAATTGACTTCTAGGAAAACTCGTGAGGATCTTGATTTGAAGATCCTGTTGCGTCTTCTTAACTTCTTCCTTCTTCTTCTGCTTCTTCGTCTTTTACTTTTTCACCTTGACTTTCATCATATTTCTATTATGAACTAATGTTTCGTTGTTATCTTACAGACGTCCAAAAACCTGAGATTATTGAAGGTCCAGAGAACCAAAGTGTCTGGATCGGTTCCAATGCTACCTTTAGCTGCACTGCTAGGGGCTTCCCGAGGCCAACAATCCATTGGATAAAGGACAATGCTTCAAATCCTTTACAGTCCAACTCCAGAGCAAGTGTTATTCCAGACAACCGAACAGATCGCAGTCAGCTTTTCATAACGAGAGTAGAGATGAAAGATAATGGCAAATATCAGTGCATTGCAAATAATAGCTGTGGAAGAGACCAATCAGGAGTGGCTTTCTTAAAGATAGGTTAGATATTTTTTGATAAAAGGAAAAAAGTAAGGATCTTATAGGCGGTTGCTGAAAGGACTTGACTTCTAGAGAAAAATCGTAAGGGCTTTGATTTGAAAATCCTGTTGCATCTTCTCCTTGCTTCTTCTTCTGCTTCTTCTTTTTTTTCACCTTAAATTCCATCACATTTTTATCCTCAACTAGTATTCGTTGTTATCTTTCAGGGGTCCAAAAACCTGAGATTGTTGAAGGTCCAGAGAGCCAAAGTGTCTCGATCGGTTCCAACGCTACCTTTAGCTGCACTGCTAGGGGCTTCCCGAGGCCAAAGATCATTTGGATAAAGGACAATGCTTCATATCCTTTACATTCCAACTCCAAAGCAAGTGTTATTCAAGACAACCAAACGAATCGCAGCAAGCTTTTCATAACGGGGTTAGAGATGGAAGATTATGGCAAATATCAGTGTATTGCAAATAACAGCGTTGGGAGAAGTCAATCAGGAGTAGCTGTATTAAGCAAAGGTGAGATTTTTTTGGAAAAAGAGGCAAAAATAAAGATCTTAACGAAGGCTAATGCAAGGAATTGACTTTTGTATCAAAATCTCAAAGGTTTAGAATTAAAATGCCTGTATCTCCTCTGCAATTCTTCCCTATTCCTCTGCTTTGACTTCATCTTTTTTTTCAGTCTTTCTCAATTCATAATTCTGATTTATTATACTATACCGCTACAACTTTATTATTATTATTATTATTGTCATTATTATGTTGTTTTTTTTTGTTATTATTATCAGTACTCTTCTTATTTTACCGCTTAAATCTAAGACTATGGACTCGAGAGGAATTTATATTTTTTTTCATAGTTAATCCAGCACATATTCCCACAACCTCCGAGAATGGAAAGCCAGAAAATTCAGCATCTCACACTACTACAATCGCTGTATCATGCACTTTGGTAGCTTCACTTATTTGTTTAGTCATTGGGTTTGTGTGGATTCGGCGTAGAAATCGTGACAAAAAGGTAAATAATACGTTACACGACATCCCCGTCCATAATGAAAGGAAAAGAGTTCGATAACAATAATGCTAATAACAATAATAATAATAATGATAATAGTAATAATGAAAATAGTGATAATAACAATGATCAAAACTTTGCAAAGTTTTTCTAATCTCTGTATCTCGCCTCACAAATTAACAAAGATCGATGACACGCAAAAAACGTACCTTCCGTGGAAACTGGTTCATGGCTGGTCAATCGTAACATTCCTTCGTGTGCCAGCATAAGTGAGGTTGTTTATAATGATTGTCGTTAGTTCGGCTAAGGCTTAGAGTAAGGCTAAGTAAAACACCCATTTCTGTCCCTACTTGTTCTTTTCTCCTCCAAATTATCCTTTCCTCCACTTTGGTCTTATAAACAACTTATGCAGAAGGATTCAGGGGCCCGTGCTCGACCATGCATTTTCACTGAGTTTATGGAGCTGTTCAGCCTGAAAAAGGGCTGTATTTCTTACTTACATACCTTCAATTTGTCAAATTTGAGGGTCATCGTAATGAAAAATGCATGATCATAATTACCTTTTGTCTTCAATTATAATTCAATGACAGGAGAGAAAACGTGCAGAGGTGTATTTAGACAAAGGCAAACACTTGCCGAACGGGATAGAGGACCTTGAAAATGACTGGTCGCCCAATACCCAGACCATCAAGAACCCCGAGGAAAGGCGCCCGTTAGTGGGGGATGGAGTAAGGGAAAGAGGGTCTCCAGACGGAAGTGAGCAGGATGATACGATGCAACAAGTTATAGAAGAAAGAGATCAAGAGAGATTAGATTCGGGTGAGAAGATTGGTACTGACATTTTCACAACTGATAAATGTGTTGACCTGGTTGTCGACGATCAGCGACCGATATCGTCTCAAGAGACCGAAGAAGGATGCGAAAACTTGGAAAATCTTGAAGTATTCGATGAAATACTCGGAGAGGGCGAGTTTGGAATTGTCTACAAAGGTCGCTATGGTGGGAAAGACGGAAACATGACAGATGTAGCTGTTAAAAAGCTAAAAGGTATGTACACGACATAAAAATGTCAAATTATTAATTCCTAAGTGCAGTGGTTTACCACTGAATTGATTTTTCGTCCTGGAAACTTTGCACCATCTTACTTTTTCGTCATTTTTCCCTTTGCAGAAAACACCCATTAATTCTGCTTCTGTTCTGAATGCCCTTTGCCGCCTCGCTTTGTTTTCCATATCATTTATTTTACAATAGCCAAGCAATTTAAGAGGTCCTCCTGCTTTTATCTCTGTGCCACTGTAGACCTTAGTGCTATTGCCAAAGAAACCCTGCTTAATGAGATAAGGACCTTGAGGCATGCTGGGAAACATCCTAATATTGTCACTTTGATTGGTACGCGGATAGAAGGAGGTAAGTCACTTTTCGACCATGTAACGCATTAGAGATAGGCAGGTTCATCAATAAGGTAACGTTTTATCCAAGTGTAAGATCAGTTTGAACGGTGCATGTGTTGATGTTAAGATTAAAGAAAAATTAGTAGACTAAGTGCTCTATCCATTATAGACTTGTGTTTTATCCACTCTATCTTAGTGCTCCATTAGTACCTCCCGAAAAACAGTTCAGTGCTCTATCCATTGAGGGTTAGCTCAATGGATAGAGCACTGGATTGCTGTGCGGGAGGTCGAGGTTTCGAGCCCCCGGCGGACCAACACTTAAGGTCTTAAAATAATTGAGAAGAATATGCTACCTTTCTATCAAGAAATGGTTAGATATTCTAGTCTTATCGGATAGGGACGAATAAATGGAGGTCCAGTCTCCCGCAGGGTTAGGGGTAGGAAACGTTAATTTCCCACGCACGAGATTACTGCGTGATGGATGTCCTCCCCTGGGGTGGGATGGGTGGGTTATAAGGTGAGATCGTTACATGGACTGAAGCGGCTGCCAGAGGCGCCTGATAATGCTGACTTTCAATCTCAACCTTATCAGGAATGGGTGGGAATTGGCCCGGAAAAACCCCCATGGGGAGTGGTCAACTAATGTATGTATGTATGTATGTATGTATGTATGTATGTTTTTATGTATGTATGTGTTAGCCAGAAAATCTGTTCTTCTTGATCGGAAACCATTTGATGCTAGGCTAACCGCTGGGGGATTCATATAGAATTTGTTTCTTGGTTTTTTTTGGCACCAACTTAACTTATTTTTACCGACGAAACCACCTTTTGATCAAATCCAGGGGCAAATATTGTCCAAATATTGTCAAGTATTGGCAAATATTGTCTTTCTCTTGTTAACTTTTCTGCTGGTGTTTGCTCTTCTTTCACTAGGAAACGTTCTTGTGGTGACTGAATTGATTCATGGTGGCAGTCTGGAAAATGTTTTAAAGGCCAAGAGGGCTCCACGGGAAAACAACAATTATCATAACGTCTGCTGTAAGCTTAATGACCGGCAGCTGGTTATGATTGCATTTCAGATTGCCGCAGGAATGCAGCACTTAGAGGAGAGAAAGGTAAGACCCGTTGACAGTGCGTAGAAATGTTAAGGTAACTTTGTTTACCTTCCATAACAGATGACTGCTCTCAAGTGATTATAAACAGCTCTAAATATAACGCTGGCAGCTCGAAGTTATGAAGGACACGTTGGGGGTCTTTCGCACTTTGGTATAAGTCACCACTTAGTCATTCGCGAGTGTCTGCTAAGCTAAAGATTTATAAATTGTCTTCTCTCACAGTTCGTTCATCGCGATCTGGCAGCGAGGAATATTTTAGTTGATGCCAACTTGGTGGCTAAAGTTGGAGATTTTGGATTGGCCAGAGACATATCTGATGCTGGTATATACACCATAACCTCCAACGTAAGTACGCTTTGCAATCAGTTTCAACGACCAAGCAAAAACTCAACAAACTGAAATGCATTTTAATTGATGGTCTTCCATAGTATAATCGAATACATTGAATTAATTCCCTCCCAAGGAGCTGTGTATTACGTTTACTTGATTAATTATGGTAAATATTTGTCCTGATAATAATGACAACAATAATAATGATAACTATAATAATGGTCAGGATAACCACCCCCTTGGATTTTACTGATAATCAAAAATAATTAGAAAATGTTATATATCTTAACGTTGAAAAAGAAATCGCATACACGTACTGAATGCATCATTCTGTTGCATGAGTCAGCCTCTTCCCATCCTGAAAGGACCTTGACTCTACTGCAAACAGGACCTTGCTCACATGAATCTGTCTTTTCAGCAGGGCAAGGTTCCGTGGAGATGGTCGTCTTTAGAATCTCTGCGAGATCTGCATTTTACATCCATGAGCGATGTGTAAGTTCATTTTGTATTTTAATACTGTCAGATAGCTGTCTCTTGACTTACAGCCGCAGGTGTTGGTCAGCAGAAAGGATCTCCAAAAACGTCATCTGCCTGCCGGCTCCGCTATTTTCCTCAAAGCATTACTATGGTTACATCTGGGCTTCATTTTACGTTGTTCGCTCGTCTTCATGTACATATACGGCGTATGTTTACCTATTTGCATTTATGGACACACCATCAAAACTTAGCATGACTTAAGTAATTTCTTCTTTCAAATGGACAATCTTATCCTCTTATTGGTTGATTGAAATTTATATCAGAGGCGAGGTCCGACAGGAAAGACTCAGCGAAGTCTTAAGCGATGCAAATATTCATTGAACCTTAAAGAATACGACGAGACTTGATCTTTAATCAAGTCAGTGCTAATCCTCCGTGCGAGAAGGTCATCAGCTTCCTTTCCTAACTCATTAAAGTTATTAAAGCATTGATGCCTATTTGCAGGTGGTCATTTGGTATTGTCTTATGGGAAATTGCCACTTACGGTAAGTGTCATGGGATATTATGTGTGACACCCTATGAACTGGAAGTCATGTTCTCGCCTTCCAATCCATTAAACAGCCCAAAGTTAGGAAGGCTGCCCTGTTAAGCTAACTATATAGACACGAGCATCTTAATTTAGAAAAATGCGTATTGCTAGTCAGACGAAACGAAACTACATCTTTTTTGTCCCCAAGCTGCGCTTAATTTTGTATTTGTATTTTTTTCCATAAAGTTTCTGCTGAAATACTCATTGTCTTAGATCCTTGTCTCTACAACCGAATTATTTAAATCATGATGATCTTCTTTCAACCAAACAGGTGAGTTGCCATACCCTGACATCTCATCACCAATTGCCTTAGTGAGTCGATTGGCTACAGGATACCGTATGCCTCGTCCCGACCAATGCTCGGAAGAACTGTAAGCTTTAAAGTACTGCATAATGCCGATAGAAAATGAATTGAATGATTGATAATTTTGTAGAAGGCTTCAAACAATGAAACGTTAACTCGCCCTATTTTGAAAATAATTGAAAAGCGTTTTACTCTTCGAGGCAAGTCCTGCAAGATCCTTTGACACACTTCCTCACGTTGAAAATCGAAACGATGTAGGGAATGAGTCGTCATGATTTAAAAATCGTTTGCATATCAAATGTCACATTCAGCAAATCAGTGATCTTTCCAATGATCATTGTCATGAGTTCAAAATCCCCCTTTGTACCTCTTTCCACGTTTGATACGGTCGATCCAGATGTTGACAGTGTGAACTTCACGAAAATGTTAACTAATACTGCATTGAATTTTTAGATATGAGCTAATGAGTTCTTGTTGGAAAGAAAATCCTATGATGAGACCAGCCTTTTCACAGATCGCCCAACAGCTGAAGAATTTTTTGCGAGAAGTGAAGGTAATTAATGGTTGCATTTACAGGATTTCCATTTCTTCCCTTCAGTATCGCCTTTCTTTAAACCTTATCTGTCCTCTTCTTCCTCCTTCAATTTTTTTTTGATCGATGATTCAATATACCCTTTCATGGACGCCTCTGTCACCCTGTCAGTCCTTCTGGGAAATTTCCAACTCCCGCCATGAATACATTCATCCTTTCGGAAACACAGTCATCCATCCACTTGCTTGTCTGTCCGTCCTTCTGTCGACATCTGTAGGACTGTTCTTTCTTGTGCTTGTTCCCAACTTCATTCATTACTTTTGTTTGATTCATGTAAGGCCATTGTTTCTTTCCTTATTAATTTTTTTTGTGATGGAATTATCAATGGCTGACTCTTATTTCCAATGATTTACTTCAGAGGACATATACAAATATCACAGAGGAAAACGATGGAAAGGCTTGATGACGCCTGATGCAAGAGCAAAACCCTCATTTTATTTGATTAGTAATAGGAAGAAAATCGCGATATATCGAATACGTGCACGCATATAGGTATAAGGCCTAACGTATAATAATAATAATAATGATAATAACAATAATAATGGTTTATTAACTGATCCATTAGATGGCGCTTCTCTGTTAAAATACATCAATTACAATTAAAATGAATCAAATTAAGTTATTCACAAATTACGCAATATGCAATTAAAAGTAGAAGTAGAATTAACAGAATAGTAATTACAGTAAAACTAACTAATCACTCTGTACTCTATTACATAAAAAAATTCCTTGAAAGTCTTAAAAAGTTTCTGTAATCTTTACAGTTTCTAATAGATTCTGATAAATTGTTAAGTGCTGTTTTCGATTGGGACCAGTAATCGTATTTGACCCAGGTGCAGACCACGCTCAAAAGACTTAGATTCAATTTGTTTCCTTTTGAGAGAAGGTTCCACACGTTTTCTTCACAATAGGTAGTGGAAATCGCAGTAAAGAATAGACGGTCCACCCTGTCTTACTTTCGACGCTGAATTAGTAAAGAAAAAAAGTTGCTATCACCTAAATAGACTGGCTTAGCGTGGATTGGCTTTGCTAAGAAAAATCTAAGCACTCATCTAGCCTGGCTTTTTAGCAACTCCTCCTTAATAATTTTCTTCGCTCGCACGAAAACTACACTTCTATCCTGCTCAAGCCGCTTCCTGCGTGCTTTATAACAGAAGAGAGTACAGTCCATGCTTCTTTATTTATTAAATAAAAGATAGAACTTTTGAAAGACCATGACTTGCAAATGAAACCTTGACTTCAAATCAGAGCTACAGAGAGTCAGAAGCGAGGAGACACAACCACTTACGAGAGAAGTGTGTGACACTCGACAGAAGAAAGAAATAATCTTCAGCATGTAACATCGTAACAAATATATTACTCTCAACAACTTTCCCAAGTAATGATTATTATATCAACACGTAAATGAAGCTAAGGGGAAAAAAAAGAAAAACCATTTGATCATATCACAGCCAGAATAACAATAAAACTCAACTTTATTCGCGGTTGGCAAGTGTTTAAGTTTATTTACGTTATTCAAACGCCTATCTTCAAAATATTATTCATTAAATACAAGCTATTTACACGATCATAATTAGAGAATATCTGTCATATATTTATCATATGTGTATAAAAAAATAATAAAAGGACCCACAAAACGAGAAGATAAACGCAATAACTAACACTACAATTGAGGCATTTCTTTGGTCAACAGCCTGGGTGCCAGGCCCTCATGATTAGCGCTGTAGGAAGAGGTTTGCCGAGGGTCTGGCACTAATTGTGAGTGTGAGACCCCAGCAAACTTGTCACCGGCTCACGTTGCCCAGGTCTCCATACTTTCCCGAGGACGAAGAGACACTTGCACCGAAGCGCTTATAATGAGGGCCAACTCACAAGTTAATTAGTCAAATCATTAACATGTCCCTGGGCAAGGCTTGCTGAGCCTCATCACTACGCAACAAAAGCATCAATCACTACGAAAATCATCAATCCCTACAAGCTCAGATGGGCCATTATTGCGACAAACAAAAGAAACATAATTGTTTCATGTTGATGTTTTATGTCCTTTTCAATAAAATAGATAAAATGTTTTGTACGTGAATTGCACTGCCGTTTGTGACTTCTCAATTTTTTTCAATCTTGTTGAATTTTGATCAAATACATAAGTTAAGTTAAATACCATAAGTTAAAATTTCTGAAACTGAACCCATCAACGTTTTTCTTTGGTGTCCAAATGCGACGAGTTTTGATCTTTTATCTTAGGAACACAACCTTTCCGGCTTTGTTTGAACGGGTTCAAACAAAGCCGTCGCTAAAAGCTGTTTGGGCGCTCTACCGAGTCCTAAATATCTTTAAGAGGCTAGAAACCAAAGTTTCGGGCCAAGATTTGACGGTATGGGTTGATGGTTACCGAAATACTCCAAGAAGTCTTAGTGTCAAAAGCTGTTATTCAAGCTCATTACGGAATCGCGCCCATTGAGAATCGTCGCCCGGGAAAAGGGGGGGGGGGGGGGTATCCATGCTTTGCAGGCGGAATGTCGTTGCAAAAGCTCACCGCCAGCTTCGGTCTCTTAAGATCTGAATTGACAAATTCCCTAAGGGGAGTTGTAAAATTTCGCTTTGCGTCCGTTCAGAGACAATGGAGATACAATTGAAGCAATTAGTATTGTTTGAAGGTGATGAAACGAAGTGTTGTTAAAGTGAAGCGGAGTTGGAACTGAGCGTGTACATACTTGGAGCAGAAATTTACAACGTATACTTAGGCTTTTCGAAAAGTAAATAGACTTTCCCGAGGTGTTAAGTGAAACTGACAGCAATAACGGGCTAAAAAGGAATATTTCTGTAATGGTATTTTACTTAGATGGCGAAATTGATGGTCGAACCTCGTAAAACTGCCGCATTTCCGTCTTAACGTATTTATTCGTCTATGAGCCGAACTCAGCTGGAAGCCGAGACCCTAAAGATCAAGAGAACCTCTTTAATGGAGAGCTCAAGATGTCAGCGAAACGCACAACGATGGGCCGTTACACTCCGAAATGTCCGCGATCCGCGGCTGGATGAGAGATTACTTGACTAGTTTACAGGGCAGGGAAGCCAAGGTAAGTTTTCTTGTTACTTGTCGCAGATTTCAACACCGTAATATGTGACGAGTTTGTTTACCAATCGTGGGAATGGGCAATTCTGGTTGGTCTGTTTCGAAATTGTTAAGACACTTCCGCGAGATCTACACCTGCAGAATTTCTAACACTCTAGACGGCACTGGAGATGAAGCAATCTACTCGGAAGAAACAGGAGAACTAGCGGACGAGGAGGAGATGGACGACGAATTCGACGCCGACACCAAGGGCATATGGTATTTCATGGACTGGACTGGACTGGACTGGACTGGACTGGACTGGGCTGGACTAGTAAAACGAGGACTAGTAAAGCGCGGACTAGTAAAAGGCGGACTAGTAAAACGCAGAGTAGTAAAGCGCGGACTAGTAAAACGCGGACTAGTAAAACGCGGACTAGTAAAACGCGGACTAGTAAAACGCGGACTAGTAAAACGCGGACTAGTTAAACGCTGACTAGTAAAACGCGGACTAGTAAAACTTAGACTAGTAAAACTTAGACTAGTAAAACGCGGACAAGTAAAACGCTGACTACTAAAACGCGGACTTAACAACAGCAACAACAACAAAAAACAATTTCATACGAAGGCGATCACAAGACTTAATGGCGAGCCAATTCAGTGAGTGACAATCCCTGTTTGACCTTTAAGCTACAAATGGGTTTGACATGCGCCAGATGCAAACGATTTCATAAGTTTAGGCTAACAAAGAAAGAATTTTATTCAGCAGTAGTTCAAAATCTTAAAATACACTATCGTCGTAAATTTCTCATCTGGAAACTCGATTTTTCTCTTATATTAAAAATTGTTTATTTAGTCGTAAATTTCACGGCAGAAACGCAGGAATTCGATGAATAAAAGTCGCATTAAATCCCCTTGTGTCTAGGTAGAAAGATTCTCATTGACGTCAGCTTTTTGGTGGAAGAAACACCGATTTACACACGCCATTACAGAAAACAAACAAGCAGACTGACAACTCCAAAACAGCTATTTGCATTCACCTACAATTTGACTTTCTGTGACATTTTAAAACGGAACAGAGGTAAATCTTCGAAGATTAATCGTTGTTGGAAATAAAAAAATAATTTCCGAAAGATCTCTTTTTTTCTCTTTACGAGAAAATCGTCGCATGATCAGGTAACTTGTGTGTATTTGTCACACCAGTACTGCTGTTTCTTCAAAAGCGTATGCTTCTTTCCTCTTTAATTGACAGGTGTCACATCGTGACAGTTACTTTTCAAAAACATGTTTGAAAATTTGTTCGGAAGCCTTTTAACTACCTTTACAAATAAAAATGTTTCGGCGAAAATTTTCTCTTTTATTTGAAGAACCAGAATGATTTAGGGTTACAACCACGATTTTAATTACGGGAATATCCTCCTTGAACTTAACAACTTGATAGGGAGTGAGTTATAAAGAAAACAAATGTTGTTCAAACTAAAGAGAAAGCTTTCGCCGAAACATTTTTATTTGTAAAGGTAGTTAAAAGGCTTCCGAACAAATCTTCAAACATTTGACAGATATTCTCTAATTCTAACTATTTCCTGTACACAGCAGGAAATACTTACGCTTACGGACAAAGAAACTTGCATTTATTCATAGACAGTTGTTTCGGCGAGGCCCTTAGACTTGTGAGAACTAACTCCTCAGCTAAAATCCTTCAAAAGAGTTCTTCGAAAATTTCTATTTGATATATTAGAAATGGAGGATGAGTATATTGAAATCCTCATGATTGTTAATAAAGTGGTTCATAAATATGTTACGTCTGTTTTTTTTCTCCTCCTTGCCTTTCTAGGAAATATCTCTGGGTCCAGCTCTACAGTGTAGTTATTTTCACGGATATTGCGATCTTCAGGTAATTAGAGCAGACGTTGAAACATAAACTAAAGCTACACAACAACACCAACCGTGCTCAGTCAAGAGCGATCAACCAATCCAGGTAGATTCTCGAAGCATTCTTGTTTTCTCTTTAATAACACCCGTGGGAATATAGCCGGCGACAAATTGAGGTGGAGTTATTAGTTATCAAGTGACAGATCGGTTTATTTTTAACAGGTTCTCGCCGGTTGAACCCGTCTGGTACAAAAGAGAATAAAGTCCCTCCTTTCGCTCGATTCGCTTCCGTGAAGGTAGGTAATTTAGGGTGGTCTATATGGGTAGTCCACCAAGGTAGTCCATATGGGTAGTCCATTTAGGTAGTCCATCGAGGGTAGTCCATGGACTGGCGGTCAGCGAAATGGTACCCACCCGTTCTTAGGAGGCGTCGAGCTTCTCCTTTTACAAATCTCGTGTTTACGCTCGGTGGAAAAAGTTCGTCAATTACAAGGTCTCTGTCTCTCTAATATGCGTTTGCATGTCAAGGGTCAATTCACAGTTGAATAACTCGCGTCTACGAATATAATTACTGTCCCTCTTTTCGCTCGATTCGCTCTCGTGAAGGTAGGTAATTTAGGGTAATCCATATGGGTAGTCAATTTAGGTAGTCCATATGGGTAGTCCATTTAGGTAGTCCATATGGGTAGTTCATCGAGGGTAGTCCATGGACTGGGGGTCAGTGAAATGTACCCACCCCTTAAGAACGAATGTCGCGCTCCACGTTTAGTAAAAGCGTGCATTGTTTCAAAATACCCTTCGAGAATAGTGGAAACCTTTATGAGGGTTTTGAAAAACGTATCTCTGGAGTTATTACTGCAGGAGAGAAGTATACTCTGAAACAAAGAAAATAGCACGCGTACAGAAGAAAATATTGCCTTTTGTAAACACAATCTCATCCGGCTCTGCCAAACCTCAAGAACATACAGATGGAGAATTATGACACCTCAAAACTGACCCGTATTATCACATCGCAAAGGAAAGTCATCAAAAGATATCCTAATAAGAGCTAAACTTTGAGGGTAGAAGATTTAAAAGCGCTAGCGAATGGTAGGAGAGGCACAGGGAGTGTTGCAAATCTGCGAGCCAGCGAGCCATGCGAGCCAAGGGGCGAGCAATGCGAGTCATGCGAGTCATGCGAGCCATGCGAGTCATGCGAGTAATGCGAGCCATGCGAGCCACAGTCAAAATGTTAAGAATTTTTATTTGTTACATTTATATTCGCATGAGAACAAGAACGAGAGCAACGGAACAAGATAACTCTGATTCACTAAAGAGCGAAGCTGTTAAAATTACGCGATTTACTCACCATTCTTGACGCCAATACACGGAGTTGTCCTGGAGGTACTGTTCTCTTTTCTCTTCAGTGATTTTCCACGTGGATATCAATGAATGACAGGAGTCAATGGTTTACCAGTCAACGACCCATTCGAGTAGCGGAAGGGGATGGAGCCGTAAGTTTTCCTCAGAAAACTTTTTTACTTAAGTCTTGAACCTTAATTAATTTTTGTCGCATTGCTTTTATTTTTCGCGGATCCTGAGAGATTTGAATAGATAAAATTCTCTCTAAATAACAAAAATATGAAACGAAGAAAAAAATTCGTCCAACTCAGGACGGCCATTACTATGACGCAAGACTTGGCACGTCGCACAGATGTTCAGAACATTTTTCATATTTGACGCACCAGCAATAGTTCTGGCAACCGAAGCGAGATTAGGATTTTTTCCGGCGTGTTGCCTCACGCAAGGAAGAGGTTTTCATGGATCAAGTGACTCTTTTCATTGCTCTAATTAAACTGTCCTTCATTCGATGATCAAGATTGAAGATTTACCACAGAACACTGGCGATTATTTAATTTTCCTTCACTGAGGAAAGTAGGTTTACAACACGATTGATAAATGCCCTTGCACTAGTAACGCTATGTAACGCAACACATTAAACACATCAATGGGCCTTTTCGCTTCATAAAAGGGTCTTAAACACTTTCACTTAAAATGCATAAAACATTAGTACCGTTGGAGTGCGTTTGAGCGCGTTTGGTCAGAGCTGTTGAAGAAGGATCAAAGTGGCCATACAAATCTTTGAAAGGCTTCAAACTACGACTTACAACGAATTTGACTTGCTCGAAAACCGGTCTCAAATTACATGCTAAAATACAATGCTTGCGTCTGTCCTTGAGAACGATATAATACTTGAGAAATACGCACGAAAAATATTTCTACACGTTTAGAATATATAAAATTATATTTACCTATAGTGAGAGGAAAAAGAAATGGCCTCACTTTTAAGGAATATTCAGTCAAACTCCACCCATTTTTACCGCTTTTACCGCCATATTGAAAATAACGCTACCACAATGCAATGCAATCGGAGTGCGCACACATCCTGGTAGTATACTGAGGAAAAGGGAAGGGACTCAGAAGTTGTGTAGCGTCTCAACTATGGAACTTCAAACGAAGTAAAACATGTTTATATCACGAAGATTATGATCAGTTCGCGAGTAGCGAAACCAGAGTGATATCGCCGAGTGATTTCTTCAAGGGATTTTTGCCAAGTGTTTTCCACGGATATTAATGAAATCGTACGTATGGAACTTACCTCAAATAAAGCCACATCAAATAGCCGCCAAGGGTACTAATTAAAGGTGAAGTAATGCTCCACAATCTCCACTCATATTGTATGAATTCAGATGATCACATAACAAATGAATTATGGTTGTCTTGGTTGTAATGGGCGCTCACGAAAATCTCCTAACATTTGCTTTTCTTTCAAATTCTGCGTTTTCTCTTCGAATGCCTGGGGGTATGGACTTTAAACCAATAAAAGCTCAATATCATAAACTCTAGAGGACTTGTCTATCACAAAGGCGATAGACAGAGGCACGTGAGTGGTCAATGCCTCAATAACATGTAAAAAAGGACTGTTTTTATCTTAGATATTGAATAAGATATTGAGAGAAACGCAGCTGGCCTAGTTGTTTACGATCATCTTACGCACAGAGAGCTTTCCCCCGCACAAATCGCTCCTCGGCGTACACGCGCAACTTCCTGTCTAGTCCACCGGAGACTAATTTACAAATTGGACGATAGCAGCACTATCTGCTTGAAAGCCATGATTGGCAGGAGGCTTTTTCTGTTACTGACTGTGATTTGAAATGTGATGGGTTAACCAATACCCTTTGGACCATGTTTAACGAGTGCTTCCCGCTGATTTCTGTTTGTATATCCTCAAGGGATCCTCCTTTCATTTCACCATTGGTTAAACATCTTTTGAAATTTAGGAACAGGTTGCAAAAGTGATCTAAACCGCTCCCTGTTGGCCTTGAGGACAGAATCAACCATCTTATCAGGGAAAATCAACGACAAGCTGTCGAGCAGGATTCTCGTATGTCCGGTTGGGGTTCTCGTGCTTGGTGGTCCACTGTCAATACCATTACTGGAAGAGACACTCAGCCACAGTTGATCAGCTCAGTTATTCATCCAGACATCATTAATAAATATTTTTGTAGCATAAACTCTGATCCTGAATATATAGCCCCTGCACCAATTGATATTCCTGACGATGCGAGGATACCTACAATACCTCTTCACGTTGTCCAACTCTTTCTTTATAAGCTTAAGAGGACTGCTTGTGGCCCGGATAAGCTCCCATACTGGCTTTTTAGAAAATTTGCCCATGATCTTGCCCCTGTTGTCACCGATGTGTTTAACAGCTCGCTGCAACAACATAAAGTATCATCCTCTTGGAAGATGGCAGACATCAAGCCTATACCTAAGGAGTCTCCATTGACTTGCTGCACCCAGCTTCGGCCAATTTCTTCAACTGCTATTATCATGAGACTTTTTGAACGATTGGTCCATAAGTTTGAACTTTCCAGTATTTTCAATGATTATATTGATTTAGATCAGTTTGCCTATCGTGGTGGCCATAACTCTACTTTGGCATTAATTAAATGTCAACACACGTGGTTAAAGTGGATTGATGGTAACGCCGATTTTGTCAGAATTTTTTCCTTTGACTTTAGTAAGGCCATCGACTCTGTATCAAACAATTCCCTCTGTAGTAAATTAAAGCAAGTTAACATTAACCCATATATTATTAATTGGCTTATTAGTTTTTTAAATCATAGAAAGCAGAGAGTTGTTGTCGATGGTCATAGTACTGAATATGTTTCAATAAAGAGGGGTGTTCCTCAAGGTACAGTCCTGGGGCCGGTCTTATTTTCTATTTTTTTTAACGATATCAAAGCTGTTAATACTAAGAAGAATCTTCAAGTTAAATTTGCTGATGATATAACTATTAGTTTACCAATCGTGGCAAATGTAGGCTTACATGAATCCGAAACGGAAGTCCTATCCTTTATTGAATGGTCCTAGAAGAACTGCATGAAAGTCAACTTGACGAAAACATGGGAACTTCTTTTACGAGGAAAGACTTCCAAGACGCCTCCTGAACCACTCGAGATCATAGGAAGGAAAGAAAAACTGAAACTATTGGGTGTTACCTTTGAGCAGGTGCCAGTTAATTGGGACACTCATATGATTATCTACTTAGTAAGGCCAGCAATAGGTTGTATATTTTGAGAATATGTAAATATTATGGCTACCCTATTGAGAATTTGGACTTACTTTTTCAAAGTTTGATTCTTTCAGTTTTTACGTATGCTATTGAGGTCTTGGGGTGTGCTTTTTATAGTAAATATTTAAGTAGAATTGATAAGCTATTTGCCAGGTGTCATAAGCCGGGTTACTGCTTAAAGCAACACGGTATCTTGGATATCCGTTGTAATAGAGATAAGAAATTATGGCAAAGGATCTCTTCCACCAACACTGCGTTGAGCGATCTCTTACCTTCCCAGAGAACACGGCAGTTGAAAACTAGGTCGCATAATTATATTTTGCCTAAGGTTCAGACAAGCCGTTTTAAATCAGTTTTCATTAATATATGTCTTTTCAATAGTAATTAATAACTTTTCTTTTTCCTTATTCATTCTATTCATGTTAATTGTTGCACGTCTGTATGCACAATAATTCTTCATAAAGACCTTTATTATTATTATTATTATTATTATTATTTTACAATTTGATAAGAAACAGGCATTGTGAACGTAATCTTTCATCTTGTTAAACTGTTGGCTCAACAGGAACTTTACATTCCAACCGTCATTTTCCTCATATTATATCTTTTGACTCATTTTCTATCAATAAAAAATGTGGTTTCGTATGACGTTTTATTTTTGGCCAAGTAAAGTGCGCATAATTTGCCATCGGAACTCGTTTTGTATGACAACCAATTAATGATTAATTGCACTACCTTCCAATGAGTGGTACGTTAACAAGTCTCACGGTTAAACCTAAGGTAAGTTTGTGCAGTTTTTACGCAATTTTGCTTTCAAAAGATGATTTCTTTTGCACTTTTTCAGCCAAACAAAGTGACGTTTAAATAAATAAAGGAAAAACAAATTAGAAAAATGTTTATTTCGATCGTGGTTTTGTGAGCAGCGAAGGCAACAAAGTTAATTTTTGAAAAGGATTTGGGGCAACAATTTATCATTAAACAAAATCGTTTAATACAATACCTTACAGTATTAGGACATGATTCTATCATGCGATGCGTAATATCACAATTGTTTTGAGACAACTGATGAGATCATCTTTTGCACTTGAATTTCGGTGACAAGTGTTAGGGGCTATTTTTTTCTTTTAACACATTTTTAAGACGTCTTGAAATTTGGCTGTTTATTCGTAATCGTTTCTTTAATCTACGATGAACAAAGTCTAAAATGGGGCTAAAATTTGAGTCAATCCATGGATTTGTATACCTTTATTACAAGCTAATGTAAAATAGTTGTATGAAATATACACATGATGTAAAACATGTTCATTCAAATTTAAGGTTCCCAAATTACTCCATTCGTAAACAGGAAGATCGATCTCATTACTAGTTATGTCAAGCGAAGCCCGCAAGGATTGTGAATTTGAGCGTGAACTTAAATACGATGCGCCTATTCTGTTCTCCTCCGATCCGGCTCATCATTATTGTACATTTGATCGCTTGCATTAGGATGAATTTTAGTCTTTGAATTTATGTCATTTTTAGTTGCCGTCATTCACATACCGAAAAAGAAAAAAGATCACAAGGGTAAATGAGGTAAGCCAGTGGCCTATTTCCAATAAATAAATTGGCTTTTCTTTCTATCGATAAACTATTTGGAAAATAAAGAACAATGACTGTTTAATCTCGCTGGAAGAACGCATATGGTGTATAGAAACTCGTGAGGTCATGAAACATTTCACTTTTAGAATAAAAAACTCATAAACACTCTGAAGTTAACCGCCATCGCTGCCGTCGTCTTAATCTCAATTTATTGACAGTGGAATCTTCGAGTTTCAGTGACTGGCGGCTATTCTTAATTTAAAAAACATTTAAACGTTTTGTCTCACATTTATAAACGATAAGACCTAATTCCTTTTTCGTAAAGCTCTTTGAATTAGACGAGTTCAATATTCATTCGCCTCCAAATTAATGAATATTCATGCACTGAATTTTCCTCGAACTCCTTCTATGATGCATGAATTTCGTAAAGGTGTCAAAGAAAGCGGAAGACATTTAAAAAATTTTCGTGACTTTTGTCTATCGGCACATTTTAAACTAAAATGATCAGGTAGAGGTTTCAAGTGAATCGTATTGCGATATAATCAATTCTACATTAGATACAATGAATATATGAAGTTTATATATTTTGAACTGCGGTATTAGATAAGTATGATGCACGATCCTCGCAGTAGATAGCGCTATTTATGCAATAGCGAAAATTTGACCTGAAAAAAATCAGGCCTGTACGGGACTCGAACCACTGGCCTCTGCGATACTAGTGCAGTGCTCTACCAATTCAGCTAACGAGCCAACTGGGAGCAGGCCGTTAAGTTGATTTGTAATAAACCCGTGAAAGTGATAAATGAGATACAAGGAATATATGAAGTTCATATATTTTGAACTGCGGTATTAGATACGTATGATGCACGATCCTCGCAGTAGATAGCGCTATTTATGCAATAGCAAAAATCAGACCTGAAAAAAAATCAGGCCTGTACGCGACTCGAACCACTGACCTCTGCGATACTAGTGCAGCGCTCTACCAATTGAGCTAACAAGCCAACTGGGAGCAGGCCGTTAAGTTGATTCGTAATAAACCCGTGAAAGTGATAATTGAGATACAATGAATATATGAAGTTCATATATTTTGAACTGCGGTTTTAGATACGTATGATGCACGATCCTCGCAGTAGATAGCGCTATTTATGCAATAGCGAAAATCAGACCTGAAAAAAATCAGGCCTGTACGGGACTCGAACCACTGACGTCTGCGATACTAGTGCAGCGCTCTACCAATTGAGCTAACAAGCCAACTGGGAGCAGGCCGTTAAGTTGATTCGTAATAAACCCGTGAAAGTGATAATTGAGATACAATGAATATATGAAGTTCATATATTTTGAACTGCGGTATTAGATACGTATGATGTACGATCCTCGCAGTAGATAGCGCTATCTACTGCGAGGATCGTGCATCATACAATTCTACATTAATATGAAATTCTAAAGCTTGCCAAAAATATCTAACCGGCTTTTGAACTTAACAGTTATTTCTGATTCGATGGTCACTGAGAATAAAACTACTGTCTCTAATGGTGAATGACGCCTTGACAACCGCAGCATAAGAGAGAAGTCAAAACTCAGACGGAGCAACTGAAATCACCCACTCGCGTAATCTTGATTTTGCCGATTCCTCTTTGGACCTCATATTTGGCGATTCGTTCGTTCAATGTTTGGATAAAAGCCGAAAAAAATAAAATGAAAAAATTTATATAAATACCGAATTTATTCGATTAATCGCCAACCCCGAAGAAATTCCGTCCTCAAATAACCGCAGTTTAGAGCTAAAATATGAATAAACGCTGCATTTATTCAAATTATAGACTCAAAAAGGTAAAATTGTTTTAAGATCATCGCATTCGAAGCTCAAAGGTATATAATCAGAACACGAGAATATACGGTAGTTCAGCTTATTCCAGCTTTGGAAATTTGCCTTTATTGATAACAATGTTTTTCAGTTTGAAGTATACTTCAGTGCTCTTTCACTATGCTCCCTTCTAAAATTCTCCCAATGCACAGTTTAATTTCTTTGTGAAAACGGAGTACTTCATTAGGGGGTCTCTCTTCCTCTCTCCAGTTCCCTGTGTTAACAATTTATTTTCGGAGTTTGCGTTCACGAAGTTTTCAACACGGGTGAAAGTTCTCTTAGCCCATGTTCCGCAAGCCTTTTTTTTTGTCTTCCAATTGTTTGTTTACCAAGTATACTCCCATTGCGTTCCCATCAGTTTCCTTTGCCTCATCGCTTTGCCTCATCGCGCGTGTCATGTTAAACTGACTTGTACGCATGATGTCCTCGGAGGAAAGTATTAAAATTTAATCTGAAATACATTTTTTTTTTGCCATACTATTTTTTGCGAGAAATGAATTTGATTTTAGATAATCGCTGATAGCCAAATTTGAAGTCTGAGCTCAAACTTGTAATAAAACGCTGCTTAGAAACGATGCGACCATACTTAATAAAACTAAAACGTAAACAATGTTTAAACTTTACCAATATTTGCATTTCCTATAGATAGATAAATAGATAGATAGTTTATTGACTAAAAACATAACAGCCATACTTCTAGCTTACGATCACTAATATACGTAAAATATATATATAAGTACAATACGAAAACTTTAAGGATCATATAATAAAATATAAATTAAAAATATGAATGCAATCGTTTAAGTGTATAGATATAACATATGATTACCAGAAACGTTCAGTTGTACACTACTTTATTGTCAAATGAATTATTATCAACATCGACTTTTAGTTGCATCTCGACGACAGTTGAACGCATTAAGTTTCAATTTCATCTTCCAAAAAGGGAGTTCGTACGCACGCGACCACTTTCAGGGTCAGTTTAGCAGCTGGATATCTCTCCGTTAACAGGTACATTTTTGCCAGTGAATTGACATTTTTTTTCTATGAGCCGATTAACCCAACCTAAATGTGTCTTCATTCAGATGAAGTCCTTTTGAGGTGGAAAAATAAAATAAAAATATGACTGAGTTCGTTTGACATAAGCATCTACTAAATATAAGCAATACCGACTTTAAGCAGTCAGGACGGCGACACCAAGGAAGACGTCGATTAAAAATTAAATGTCTACTTTTAATTAGAATTTCGAAAATGGCTGCAGGTGTTTATAATTTCTTACAGCGCCACGCCTCAACCGCAGCATAACGTAGAGTAGCAGCGCTGAGTTCCAAATGGCAATGACAGGAATTTTGCCGTCGCGGTTTCCGTTCGCATACGACGCAAACTTTGGTGATTTCACTTTGGTTTTTTGCAAAGGATGGCTAAGAAATGTATAAAGTTTTAAAACGCACGTGCTGAGCTATTGTTCTACCCACTAGATCTTTTGTTTTGCCACGTCCTCGTTGCCGTCGCCATCGAGGTTTTCTTATATTAAGGTCGCTATTATTATTTGAATCGAGAGGAGGCGGACGATGATGTCATTGCAAAATGTTGTGAGGGATTCACATCCCTTGACGTAAGGATTCAGACATATAAATGTTAAACTGCACAAAAATTTGGATTATTTCTAATTAACACTGGTGGGATTGTGCGTTTTTTTCATTTTTCATAAGAGTACATCGTGTCCGTTGGTAGGCTACCTAGCTTATCCAAGTCTACGACCCCGAAAAGTAGTTTTACACGGACATGAAGATTTCACTCGCCCGATACAAAGTTCTTGTCAAGCCGAACAATCCCTTTTCTTTATGATAAGCACTATTTGAAATAACTTTGCTTTCTTACTGCAGGAGGTCATTACAACATAAAAGATTCACTGTTTTTTTTTTTTATAAGTTCGTTGCATTTGCTTCCCACCGAAAAAGAGAGTTATCAAAAATTATATTAAGTTTGCGTACAACCTCGTCGCTGTTTGCTTTAGATTTTGTTTGTCACTGTTGGCGATTTCAATAAAGGAGCTAAACAAAGGCTCAAGCTAATAAGTTACTGAGTAATTGAGAGACGAAATTATAACCACATGTATTCGGTAGAATACAAAAGTTTGGGGATAAATGAAAGAAACGGGCAGTGACATGGCGATGTGTAAGTCGGCCCTCGGCCGCTCGGTAACACTTTGGCTTGTTTCAAGTTTAATTTTCAACTCCATTTATCGCAACCCATTGAACCTGGAAGATAAGCGTCTAGGGATATATATGCCTGGAAGGATTTGTTGTCGCAAAAGCTTTATGTGTGCCGTTTTTAAGTCTTCCTAGAGTTCAAATGCGAATCAAGTCATCCGCCATTGTTCCAGCTCCTGCTAGTCATTGGTTATTACTTGGTTTAAAACTCCTAAATGTCACCTTATTCACCATTATTTTGGCCCTCTGCAATGATGTTGCCAGTAACCCTGGTCCAATTGATGATACGCAGTTGGATTTATCGACTTCGCCCGATTTCTGTGCTACCAGTGATCTCAAAAGTAATCGAACGTCATATGCACAATTCTTTATATGCTTTTCTTATGGATAATAACTTGTTGTATTCTAGACAGTCTGGGTTTCGTGGGATGTACAGTACCGAGACTGCTCTAATTAAGTTAGTTGACGAGCTTTTGTTCGGCTTAGATAACAATCATACATGCGGCATGGTCCTGGTCGATTATCGAAAGGCTTTCGACATGGTGGACCATAAGCTATTGTTGCGCAAGTTGGAGTGTCACTCTTATTTGTCGGATCGGAGGCAAATTGTCCGTGTAAATGGGAGTGAGTCAAGCGAAGCTTTGATGTTGCATGGAGTCCCTCAGGGCAGTATTCTAGGTTCTTTATTTTTCATTTTGTTTATTAACGATTTGCCCTTGTATACAAGTGCTCAGTTGGACCTTTACGCAGACGATACGACTGTGAACGCTTTTGCGGATGTGAAAAACTTAGCCAACTTAAGTTCATCACTAAATAAGTCTGTCACTGAAATTCAATTATGGGCTTCAGCAAATAAGCTCCCATTAAATGAAGACAAGACTAAAGTGCTCACGATCACTGGGAAAAGATGTGTGGCTGACATAAATGGAAGTGACATAGTTGTTACTGTAAACGGAAAACAGCTCAATAATGTGGATTGTGCTACTTTAGTAGGAGTAGAAATTGACAGCAAATTGTCATTTAATGAACATATTGAAAAAGTAGGTAAAAAGATGCCCTCTAGAATCGCCATACTGCGTAAGATTCGAGCCTGTTTACCTCTTAAACAGCGACTTCAGTTCTATAATAGCATTATTTGCCCTGTTATGTCTTACGCTAACGTGGTTTGGGAAAATTGCGACAGTGAGTCGGTTTATAGGGTCTTAAGATTGCAAAAACGTGCGGCACGATTTATTTGTTATGCCGATCGCACGAAACCATCAGTTGCTTTGTTTAACAAGCTAGGTTGGATTCCGTTTTATGAGCAACATAAGATAGATAAATGCATAATAATGCATAAGCGAAACAATGGGCGTTTGCCGAATTATCTAAATGAACACCTAATTTTGAATAATAAGCGGCACTCCCGCAACACTAGATATTCAAGCATTAATGCTGTTTGTCCTAAATACAAAAGAGAATCAGATGGAGGACGCTCTTTCGCTGTTTCGGCTACAAGACTGTGGAATACTATACCTATTGAAATTAGGAAACTAGATTCTATAGCATGTTTTAAAAAGAACATGTTTGCCAAGATTTTTAAGGAACAACAATGTTTGCATCATTTTACTATTTAATAATATCTTCTTAATTGAATCTTGTCTTATTTTATATGCTTATTTTAAATGTTTACATATTTTACCTTAGATATTTATCTGATTGTATATAGTTGTGTAATCTGTGAGGGCCACAAGTTTATTAGCCTCTGGCTATTAAGCGCTACCCTCTTTAAAGTGCTACTGAAACGTAATTTTCATATCCGAGATTTTTGCAATATAATAGAGTTTGAACGTTATTTGCAAACGCTGTGTACTTTTTTTGGGCCAACGCATAGCGGAAAGTACATTTTTAACCATTCGAAGTTGACCGGCTGAGATCAAAATTGGCGGCCATCTTGACGCGGCCAAAATAGCCCTGTGACGTCACTGGTTGTGTACTTCTGTGAAAGAAGGGTAAAAGCAGGGAGTGTGGCTTGCATGTTGGGAAGCCGAAAAAGAGGATTTCGGGCAAAATGCCATCCTCTTCTTCTTCATCGGCGGCCACATCGGCATCTTGGCTATCTGCGAGAGGTTCGCCTGGATAAGGAGCAAAATTCCCGACTGATACCGAGAACGAATCTCTACCAGTCTATTTAGTTAATCGGCAACTGACGAGATCCACAAGATTAGGATCGAAACCGCGGTCTTGCCTGACCATCTACAGAAAATGTCGAAAGACATTATAATGGCAGATGGGCTACTAAACGCCCCGGGCCAATGCAATGCCATTCAGAGAGTGAAGTAAACATGGAAGCCACATACGACACCGCCACTGAAGATGATCTACTCGGCAAGTCTGAGGATAACGAACAAATCCCTCTGTACCAAATGCCTAGCAGAACATGCCCAGAATCCCTAAAATATAGGGTGAGGGCCAAAATAAGAGCAGACGAGGATTTCAAAAATGAGATAAAGCAAATCCTTAACAACGCGGAGCAAGAAACAGTAAAGGCGATCATGTGCTTCTATGAACGTGAAATCGGTCGTTTTAATACCAAAATAAAGAAAAGAAAATGAGCCAAAACGGCTAGAACACTGAACACTAAGAACTGTAGTACGATCGAATCAACGCGCGTGGCGCAAGCTGAAAGCAATCAAGACAACTTAACGATCGAGACAGTCAAAAAAATAGCTGTACATCTACAAAGGCGAACGATTCGAAAAAGATGCAATCCCTGATGTGCGTACTCAGTACCACACATAAAGCAAATTCTCATGAAAAACTGGCATTTAATAGAAACACAACAACTACTGAGCGAACTATACAAAAATCCGCCGCTCGTATCTTACAAAAGAGGGCGGTCGCTCAAAGACATACTCGTGAGGGCTAAACTTTGAATAGGCTACTCTAAACACACGCCGGGGAGTCGTATAGGCCTGTCAACCCCATTTTACGCCACCATCTTCCTCTTCGCTACTGGAGACAACTTCGCTTCGTTCAGAAGAAGATTCACTTGACAAAACTTCAATATCTGCCATCTCCTTCGCCCACGAATACAAACAAACAGAGAGTGAAATAAACCACGCTATCGGAGTGAACACAACCAGTGACGTCATCAATCCATTTCGCTCGGTACCAGAGCCCGGACATGGTTTTGTGTAAAATGTTTGATTTGAACGGTTAAAAAAGATATCTTTCGCTTCTTTTTGGCCAAAGCAAACTATCTCATGACAATCAGCATATTCAAAACTACGGGTTAGAGCGAAAATCTCAGATACGAAAATTTCGTTTCAGTAGCACTTTAAATAAAGGCTTTCATTCATCCATCCATTCATTCATTCATTCATTCAAAGAGAACATTTTTAATGAAAATATTTACCTTTTAGCAGGAATTTTGCGCAAAATCGCCAAATTTGTGACTCACTTTTCCATTTTTCCTTTCGTAACTGCCTGAGTGTGTAAATTTAGATGCAGCAGCTTAATAATACCCTAATTTGACTTATTGCCTATACTACCTTCTTGTAAGAAAGGAACGTATTCTAAATAAACAATCCCATTTACAGGTCATTCCAAACATCCACGCAAAAAGTTTGTCAACATGTCATGATGATGGGTTACTTTTGGCCTCGAGGAGCTTTAGCATATTTAGTACTATTGACTATTAACGGCGCTTTGTGGAATCTTCCATTCGTCAGAGGTGAAACGTGCGATCCCAACATAAAAAGTAAGTAGTTAAACGTCCTGGTCAAAGAACACGTATATGCGTAGATTTTTCTTGTATTTATATGCATGAATATGTATATACAGGAAGTGTAAAATGGCTGCCATACAAACAGTTCCCAGAATGCAGAGGATGCAGGTATCTTCTTCAAATTGTTTCGCAAGTGTAGAGAAGAAAAGAAGAAGATAAAGACTCAAACTATTCAGCGTTTGTACACAACGTTTCGGGCTTCGGCCTTCTTCAAGTGGAGAATTCAAATTAGAAATAAACAATAAAAAGCTTCATTAGAACGCTGTCAAGAGTATATGAACTACGCTCACTTTACATGATAAGATAGATTAATCTTTCGCATCGTTAGATAGGCTAGAAAAAGATTGTGTATTATTAATTTTGCTATTATTATCATTTATTATCAATTTCTCTAGCCCAGTAAGACCCGTTGTGGACATCTTTTCAAGTCCAGAAAGCAACAAATTACCCGTTTTTGCCTCCACAAATTAAAGGGGTAATTTTAAAAAGGAAAAAAAAATAGCTGCTACCAAAATAACAAAGAGGTATTGTTCCTTTGATGTGAAACATACAAGCATCGTGCATCACCTTTTTGATGAGAAAAGAAGAAGTACATTTTCATAATATATGTTTTCAAATTGCGACGTTTACATGTATATATCTATATAGTACACGCACACACACACTTAACAAATGGTAAACAACACAGCGTACACTATTGAGTTATGGATGCACTTGGGAGGTTTGCTAAGCACTCAAGAAGCGTAAGAGTCGCTCGAGGCTATCGCCTCGAGCGACTCTAGCTTCTTGAGTGCTTAGCAAACCTCCCAAGTGCATCCATAACTCAATAGTGTACGCTGTGTTGTTTACCATTTGTTTTATAACATAACATTGATACATTGTAGCTAAAGAGTTCCCTTTTATTTAACAAATCTTACGCGACCAGAAAAAACAAGCGCGCGCGTAAAAATAGTCTTTGCATTTGCTCACGTCAGCAGCGTACACCCATGGGCAAATGGGGGACGCTAAATTGACCAATCAGAGCGCGCGCTTTACTTTGGTCATGTTATAAACACATATATACATATATAGCATACCTATAAGATAGATTTATTTATAACTTTTATCTTCGTTAGATAAGCTAGAAAAAGAGAAAAACGTATCATCGGATTTTAATATTTAACAAATGGTAAACACCACAGCGTACATATTGAGTTATGGTGCACGCGGGAGGTTGCTAAGCACGAAAGAAGCGTAAGAGTCGCTCGAGGCGATAGCCGAGAGCGACTCTAGCTTCTTGAGTGCTTAGCAAACCTCCCAAGTGCATCCATAACTCAATAGTGTACGCTGCGGTGTTTGCCATTTGTTTTATGACATAACATAGATACATTGTAGCTAAAGAGTTCCCTTTTATTTTACAAATCTTACACGACCAGAAAAAACAATCGCGCGCGGAAAAATAGTCTTTGCATTTGCTCACGTCAGCAGCGTACACCCATGGGCAAATGGGGGACGCTAAATTGACCAATCAGAGCGTGCGCTTTATTTTGGTTATGTTATAATATTTATTATCAATCTCTCTAAAAAAGCTAGACCCGTCGTCGACATCTTTTCAAGTTCAGAAAACAGCAGTTTACCGATTGGTGCCAACATAAACCTGACTTGTACAGCGCAGCCCAGAAAGGAAGACTCAACATATCTGGATAGATGGGTCGATTATATCGAGTGGTACGATCCACAGGGTAGAGAAGTTGGAGCGAAATGCCGGCAGCCCTCAAACATACATGCTCATAAACTTAAATTAAGCTGCCCATTAGAGCTTAAAAATTTGGCAGTTAACAAATTTGGCCGCTACACTTGCCAAGCTGGCAATGATTACAGAAAACACTGCACAAGGACATCATTTGAAATAACGATCCAAGGTAAGCAACCTTACCATACCTCTACAAAATAACAGACATCCTAAGTTTATAATGCAAAGGTGGGTGTCACGCTCCTGCACCTCCTCAGTCTTCTCGTCATCAAATTCCCCTTGAAGTGTAGTCCTCTTTGAGTCGGTTCTTACGGATGTCAAACGAGGCTTAGCCCCGACATCTTAAAGAATTGCCGCAAATTAGACAACTCATAACGTCACATGCATCCAATTAAATCATTTTTATATCAATTTGCAGGTGCCTTTTCACCTGAGATCGTTGAAGGTCCAGAGAAGCAAAGTGTCTCGATCGGTTCCAATGTTACCTTTAGCTGCACTGCTAAGGGCTTCCCGAGGCCTAAAATCCATTGGATTAAAAAAAATGCTTCATATCCTTTACAGTCTAACCCCAGAGCAAGTGTTATTCAAGACAGCGGAGCGAATCGCAACCAACTTTTCATAACGGGAGTAAAGATGGAAGATTATGGCAAATATCAGTGTATTGCCAATAACAGCATCGGAGCGGGAACAGAAGAAGCTGTATTAAGCAAAGGTGAGATATTTTTGGAATGAAAAGGAATAGATAAAGATCTTAACGACAGTCACTGCAAGGATTGACTTTTGGATCAAAATTACGATGGTCGGGAATAAAATGCCCTTTTATCCTTTGCGTTTCTTTCCCATTCTTCCACGTCGTCTTCGTATTTTTTTTTTTATTCTTCGTCAATTCATAATTCTGACTTTTTACATTTAGTATTGTCATAATTACCATTATTGCCATTAATATTATTATGATTTGTGTTTTTGTAATCATTATCATTACTGTTATTGTCCCCCAGCTTGAAATCTATGACTCAAGACTCCAAATAAATATATATATATTTTTTTCATAATTCATCTCTAACAATACTTACTCTCACAGCCTCTGAGGATGAAAATTCAACATCTCAAACCTCTACAACACTCACTCCCGCGGCCTCCATGAATGGAAAGCCAGAAAATTCAGCATCTCAAACTACTACAATCGCTGTCTCTTGCACTTTGGTGGTGGCTGCACTTATTTGTGTAGTCATTGGGTTTGTGTGGATTCGGCGTAGAAATCGTGATAAAAAGGTAAATAATACGTTACCCGACATCCCCGTCCGTAATGAAAGAGAAAGATTTCATAATAATAATAACAATTTTTTAAAAAAAAAAAATCCTATATTCACCATAATCACAAAAAAATTATAACAAAAGTTATGATAAAATTCTTGAAAGTCGAAAAAAATGTGTTAAAATGTCTGATAAAAATGTAAGAAAAACTAGAGGTTACACACTATGATAACGATAATTCACTGTAATCATCAAAATATTTACAAACATATTAAGATAAATCCTTAAAATCGAAAAATACATGAAAATGTCGACTAACAAATTATCTAAAAAAAAACTTGTTAACAAATGGCAGCTTCTGAGCTTTGAATATCTAGGTCTACATTAGTAAAATCCAATTTGGCCCTTCTAATTGTGCTGTATCCTCTTAGACAGATTAGGGCGGATCTTAATGATGCAAACGAAGTTTTTGCCCTGATCCAGGAAATTGTCTTTGAATAGTGTTCTCCTTTCTTGTCTGCAATGAGTTCTGCAAGGCGACTGTGATATCTCAAACGTTCTTGGCCCATTCCACCAGTCGAAGTAAACACAAGAGGCGTAAATGAACCATGATCGATGTCTCGAACACGTCTTGAGTAGGAACGTTTATTCTCATTCTCATGCATACGGTAAATCTGCTGCGATTCCAGATTTCTGTGCGATTCAGCGTTTGGGTGACAGACTCGAATATCGAAAAATGCAGATCGATTGTGTTTCCAGAAACCACGAGCATGAATGTCTAGCCTTGCATCTTGCGCCATGTTGGAACCACTGTTCAAGAGCGAATGTTACCTACGGTCAAACATTTGGTGGCAAAAGCCAAAAAATCGATTCGGCTCATATTCTCAAGTTAGGTAGGCCTTATGGTGAAACAAAGCATTGCATACTTCGTTTGGCTGAATATCGATTTATTTTCGAGAAAATCAATAATAACTGAATTTCGACCAAATGCCGTTTTTGAAGCTCAAAATTTCAGACAAATCTCGGAGCGTCCCGCCACAAATTGAAAACACTTGGACCAATAAAAACTACTAAATCTTGAAAAACAACATCAATACATTATCTGACAGCAATTTGAGCAATTCTTGATGGTTTATTTACACAATCTAATTGAATTTAACCGGCCTTCTTCTAAAAAGATTAAAAATAGGTCAAAAGTAACCCGTTATTTCACTAAGTGGTATACAAAATAATCGACTGAAAATCTGGCTTTTGGAAGGCAAAATGTGGTTCTCTTCGATCTTCAAAGGATTTTTTGGGGAAATGATTCAGTGTGATTAAATCAAATTTTAAAGTTGGACAAAATGAGCTGATTTGACGATGCCGTAAGTTGTTCGAAAATGTTCACATTCACATACAAACTGAATTGTTTCGCATTTTACATCCAATCTGCAGCTTATTTAACATAATATCATCTTACCGTCCATATTGCTGTATCACAAAAGAGGATTGCAGTCCTAAAATTGTTGCGTTGCTTCCTCAATGGCAATAGAACTTGGTAGGATAGTCAACACATCCTGATAATAATTGTTTACAAAGCGTATCTCGCGGTTTCTCTATTCCCATTTCGTTGACATACTTCGCGTAAGAGATCTTTGTTTAAAATATGTCTACAACCGAACCGTGAACCAAATGTAAGCGGAATGTTGCTAGTTCAGAAACATGCTTCTCGCGCGGAGAATAACGTTAATTAATTCAAAATGAGGTCCACTGAAATAAAACGCAAAATTAAAACATTGGACCATGAAGCACGTGGCTACAGGAATTAAGGTTGTGTGTTACATATACGAAACAGGAGCAAACAATTATCTAACTCCAATCATAATTTAATGCATCATAATTGAATGTTTCATGGTACTTCGGGGGATAAAGCTCATTTTAGGACAAAAAAAGAGGTCACATTTTTTGCATTTTCAAATTTTTCACACCCACCTTTTCCCGGCAGCGGTCCCAAAAAAGCTCACATCTGGAAATAAAACCATTTTTGCGTATCTCGGAAGTCAAGAAACGCTTCGAGTAATCACTGCACCAGCTGACACAGCAGACTCGAGTGCGAGTCGGTATACCTACATGAGATACTTGCATTTTGGAAACAGTGGCTTTGAAAAATCAACTCAACTAGTTAGTTATTTAGTATTCTTGCCCAAGAAGGTAGCCAAGTAGTGATACATCCCCTTCAAATATGGTCGGGCTCAAAGCCATCAATGCATTATATGGGGAAGGAAATATTACAGAGCGCGGCTGATGCGTAATGAAAAATTTAACATAAGCCAGTTGTCTGGTCAGACCAGAATGTTCACGCCCATCAGGAAAAGATTGACACCTAGATTTAACCAGAAAAAAGAAAGTAAACAAACCCATGTTGTGCCTATCTCTTTAAATCTTTCCTTCCTAGATAATGAATTTAAGAAGTGAATGACTACTTCTTATAGAAGTCCAAAGCCAAATAAATGCATCATATGGCGATATATTATTGAGCATGGCTTGATGTATCAGAAGGAACTCTGCGCCTCGATCTAGAGCCTCTCGTTCACCCCTGAACCAAGCTTTGCACTAAGCGAGGAACAAATTGTCATGGGATGTATGTCAGCAGGAGGAGAGAACACTGCTGCTCGGCTAAGAACTAGGTCAACTTCGTCTACTGGCCCGGAAAAACTGAGACTTGCGAAATTGCTCTCAATCCGCCTCGAACACGCAAGAAGAGGTATAATTACTGTTTCCCGTTTTCTGGATGGTCTGTCGAAGTCACAGTGTACTCTTACTATAGTTTTGAACGAGCAGCAGATATCCTTATGAGGAGAACGACACGCAATGCTGTTGCAGAGTTCACATCTTTTCTCTTTAATTCATCTTATTAGGAAACGAAAATGCCAGTTTCAAGGTAATTTCTGTAATTAATCAAACAATTAATAGAGATTAAAATAGTAAGGAAGAGGACACAAATACGATTCAATTTTTTAGCGTCTTAAAAAATACTTGTAAATTATTTAAAGTCCTTACCTCTACTCGAGGCAATTGTCATCTCGACCGGTTCCTTCTTACACAAAGTAAGCATCAAGTGTTTCTATAGATACTCAGTGTGGTTTCAGCGATTAACGATAAAAGCACCCCTCTGAATTTCATTTGGTAGGTTTAACTGTAACTCATTTTAAATATTACATACCGTCAACAGAAGAAAATTTAGTAAGAGTGCAGGAAAGTTGAAAACTTATCAACAGTAAAATATAGTAGTATTGTAGCAAGCAGAGGTTTTAATCACCGAACTAGGTTCATCTGTCCTTCTTTTTGTCCTAAACTGAGCTTTATCAACCTAAACAATAATTTACAAAATAAAAATATGAACTTAATAAGGATCGGAGTTAAATAATTGTTTGCTCCTTTTTCTTTTATGTAACACTCGACCTTAGTTCCTGTAGCCACGTGCTTCACAGTCCGAAGTTGTATTTTTGTGGAGTTGTCGATTTCCGTGGACCCTAATTTTGAACAATTAGCGTTTTTCCGCACACGAGAAACATGTTTCTGAACTAGCAACATTTCGCCAACATTTGGTTCGCGGTTTAGTCAAAGACTTATATTTAAACAAAGATCTCTTACGTTTTCAACGAAATGGAAAGAGGGAAACCCTGAGATACGCTTTGTAAACAATCATTATCAGGAGGTGTTGACTATCCTGCCAAGCTATATCGCTATTATGGGAGCAATGCAACAATTTCAGGACTGCAATCCCCTTTTGTAGTACAGCAATATGGACGGTAAGATGATATTATAATAAATAAGTTTTAGATTAGATGTAAACTGCGAAACAATCGAGTTTGCGTGTGAATGTCTACATTTTCGAATAACTGACGGCATCGTCAAATCAGCTCATTTCATCCAACTTTAAAATCTGATTCAATCGCACTGAATCATTTCCCCAAAACATCCTTTGGAGATAAAAAAGAACCACACTTCGCCTTCCAAAAGCCAGATTTTCAGTCGATTATTTTGTATAGCACATAGTTAAATAACAGGTTACTTTTGACTTATTTTTGATCTTGTTAGAAGAAGGTCGGATAAATTCAATTAGATTGTGTAAATAAATGCTCAAGAATTGCTCAAATTGCTGTCAAATTATGTATTGATGTTGTTTTTCAAGATTTGGTAGTTTTTATCGGTCCAAGTGTTTTCAATTTGTGGCGCGATGCTCCGAGACTCGTCTGAAATTTTTAGCTTCAAAAGCGGCATTTGGGCGAAATTCAGCTTTTGTCGATTTTCTCGAAAATAAATCGATATTCAGCCAAACGAAGTATGCAATGCTTTGTTTCACGATAAGGCCTACCTAACTTAAGAATATGCGCCGAATCGATTTTTCGGCTGACGCCACCATATTTTGAAAATGTTCGATTTTTGGCCACATATCCATTTAATTGCTCTCCTGTCGTGTCTTGGAGTTGGGGTACGATTTCCACATCTTTGCAGACAATTCCTTAAAGCTCAGCTTTTAAGTCTCTAAGTTCGTTGTAGCGCTGTGTAATAAAGCCACCCTTTCTGCAGACCATTGCATGGTCCACTGTGTACACGTCCCCACAAGCACATTTGGAAGGAATATCTTCGAATTGCCAGTCGTATCGCAATTGAATGGCGTCTCGGAATTCTCTTTTGTTGAGATTATATCCTTGTTCTTGTAAGGGAAGGACGGTTAACCATACCGATGAACCCTTTTCGGTAGCCAGATCTAGTGCTCGCTTGGTTGTGATATGTATTTTTATAGGCTGATGAATTGATCGTGTATAAATAAAGATTAAATAGATAAATAAATAAATAAATAAAATAAATGGTCTTAAGTGGTGCCCTCTCATAAACACTCTTCACTCTTTCTTTGACGTCTTCGTCCCTCTTATGCTGGGAAGTCTGTTTTGATGACTTTACTGCCGAGTCTTCTGGTAAGTGATGTTGTTGGGCTTTAACTTGTTCGACGAGCGGTGCAGTTGTTGCAACGGATGTCTTGTACTCCCGCGGTGCTTCTATCAGGCTTCACAACGATGCGACATTTCCTAGCATTTTGGGAAGTAGCCATAATAATCATCATAAAGTTAAAAATAATAATAATAATTATAATAATAATAATAATAATAATAATAACAATAATAATAGTGATAATAACAATAATTAAAATTTGCAAAGTTTTTCTAGACTCTGCATCTCGCCTTACATAGTAACAAGATCGATGACACGCGAAAAACGTACCTTTCATGGCTGATCAATCCTAACATCCCTTCGTATGCCAGCATAAGCAAGATTGCATGTAATGATTGTCGTTAGTTCGGCTGAGGCTTAGAGTACGGCTAAGGAAAACGCCCATTTCTGTCCCCACTTCTTCTTTTCTCCTCCAAATTCTCCTTTCTTTCACTTTCGTCTTATAAACAACTTCTTTAGAAGAATTCAGGGGCTTGCTCGCCCCATTTTCACTGAGTTTATAGAGCAGTTCAATCCGAAAAAGGGCCATATTTCTTACTTACATACCTTCAAATTGTCAAATTTGCCTGTCATCGTAATGAAAGATGTATATGGTACTTGCCTTTTGCCTTCAATTAAATTACAGGGCACAAGACGTGCGACAAAGGTGTATTTAGAAAAAGACAAGCACTTGCCAAACGGGATACAAGACCTTGAAAACGACTGGTCGCCCAATAACCAAACCAAAAACCCCCAAGAAAGGCATCTGTTAATGGGGTACGGAGTAGGGGAAAGAGGGCTTCCAGACGGAAGAGAGAAGGATGATGCAGTGCAAGAGATAGAAGAAACAAGTCAAGTGAGATTAGATTCGGGTGAGAAGATTGTTGGCGCTGACATTTTGACAGCTGATAAATGTGTTGACCTGGGTGTCCACGAACAGCGAAAGATATCGTCTCAAGAGACCGAAGAAGGATGGGAAAACTTGGAAAATCTTGAAGTATTCGATGAAGTACTCGGAGAAGGCGAATTTGGGATCGTCTACAAAGGTCGCTATGGTGGAAAAGACGGAAACATGACAGATGTAGCTGTTAAGAAGCTAAAAAGTATGTACGCGACGTCAAAATGTGACATTATTAATTCCGAAGTACAGTGGTATACCGCAGAATTGATTTTTCTCTCTGGAAGATATGCACCATCTCACTTTTTCGTCATTTTTCCCTTGCGGGAAAACACTCATAAAGTCTGCTTCTGTCTCGTCTGAACGTTCTCTGTAGCCTCGCCAATTTTTTCCATACACCATTTTCTTTACCATAGCCAACCAATTTGAGAAGTCCCCTTGCTTACTTTTCTATCTCAATGTAGACCTTAGTGCCATTACCAAAGAAACCCTGCTTAATGAGATAAGGACCTTGAAGCATGCTGGGAAACATCCTAATATTGTCACTTTGATTGGTATGCGGATAGAGGGAGGTAAGTCAGTTTTCGACGATGTAACGTCTTAGAGATAAGCAGGATTACCAATAAGGTAACGTTTCATCCGACTGTAAGATCAGTTCGAACAGTGCATGTGCTGATGTTATGATTAGAGAAAAATTAGTAGACTTAGTACGTGTTATGCAAAAAATCTGTGCCTCTTGATCGAAAACCATTTGATGTTAGGCTAAATGCTCGGGGATTCACATGGAATTTGTTTCTTGGTTTTTTTGGCACCAACTTAACTTATTTTTACCGACGAAATCATCTTTCGATCAACTGCAGGAGCAAATAATGTCCAAATACTTTCTCTTGTTAACTTTTCTGCCGGTGTTTGCTCTTCTTTCACTAGGAAACCTTCTTGTAGTCACTGAGTTGATTCATGGTGGCAGTCTGGAAAATCTTTTGAAGTCCAAGAGGGCTCCAGGGGAAAACAACAAGTATCATAACGTCTGCTGTAAGCTTAATGACCGGCAGCTGGTTACAATTGCGTTTCAGATTGCCGCGGGAATGCAGCACTTAGAGGAGAGAAAGGTAAGACCCACTGACAATGTGTAGAAATGTTGAGGTAACTTTGTTTACCTTCCATGACAGATGACCACTCTCTATATAGATTATAAACAGCTCAAAATATAACGCTGGAAGCTCGAGGTTGTGAAGGACACATTGGGGATCTTTTGCTCTTTGGTATAAGCCACCACTCAATCATTCGTGAGTGTCTGCTAAGCTAAAGATTTAGAAATTGTCTTCTCTCACAGTTCGTCCATCGCGATCTGGCAACGAGGAACATTTTAGTTGACGCCAACTTGGTTGCTAAAGTTGGAGACTTTGGATTGGCCAGAGACATATCCGATGCTGGTATATACACGATGACCTCCAACGTAAGTACGCTTTGCAATCAGTTTCAACGACTAAACAAAAAAATCAACAAACTAAAATGCATTTTAATTGATGCTCTTCCATAGTATAATCGAACACACTGAATTAATTCCCTCCCAACGAACTGTGTATCGTGTTTACTTAATTATGGTTAATGTTTTTACTGATAATAAAGACAAAAACAATGATGATGATAACAATAAAAGCGGCCAAGATAACTACCCCCTTGGAATTTACTGGTGATCAACAATAATTAGAAAATGTTATATATCTTAACGTTGAAAAAGAAATCGTATACACGCACTCGATGCATCCTTCTTTTTCATGAGGCAGCCTCTTCCCAGTCTCAAGGGGTATTGACTCTACAACAAACAGGACCTTGCTCACATGAATCTGTCTCTTCAACAGGGCAAGGTTCCGTGGAGATGGTCGTCTTTAGAATCTCTGCGAGATCTGCATTTTACATCCATGAGTGATGTGTAAGTTCAATTTGTATTTTAATACTGTCAGATAGCTTTCTCTTGACTTACAGCCGGATGTATTGCTTAGCACAAAGGATTTCCAAAAGCGTCATACGCCTGCCGCTCTGCTATTTTCCCTGGAGCATTACCATGGTTACATCAGGGCTTCATTTTACGTTGTTTGCTCGTCTCCATGTGCATGAATGGTGTATGTTTATCTATCTGCATTTATGGACACACCATGAAAACTTAGCATGACTTTAGTAATTTCCTCTTTCAAATAGACAATCTTATGCTCATATTAGTTGATTGAAATTTATATCAGAGGTGAGATCCGACAGGAAAGACACAACGAAGTCTTAAGCGATGCAAATATTCATTAAACACTCAAAGAATACGACGTGACTTCATCTTTAATTAAGTCAGTGCTAATTCTCCTTACCAGAAGGTCATCAGCTTCTTTTCCTAACTCATTAAAGTTATTAAAGCATTGATGCATATTTGCAGGTGGTCATTTGGTATTGTCTTATGGGAAATTGCCACGTACGGTAAGTGTCGAGTGATATTATGTGCGACACTCTATGAACTAGCAGTCATGTTCTCGTCATGAGATTCCAATCCATAGAGCAGCCCAAAGTTAGGAAGGCTCCTTTGTTAAGCTAACTATACAGGCATCTTCATTCAGAAAAATGCGTATTGCCAGTCAGACGACAGTTAAAGAAGATCAGAGGCCCGCCATACGGCTACTGAACATTTTATTCGTCCCACATCTTTTTTGTCCCCGAGCTGCGCTTAATTTTTTATCTGTAAATGAGCCATATAAAGATCCTTGTCTCTAGAACTGAATTATTTATATCATGATGATCTTTTTTCTACCAAACAGGTGAGTTGCCATACCCTGACATCTCATCACCAATTGCCTTAGTGAGTCGACTGGCTACAGGATACCGAATGCCTCGTCCCGATCAGTGCTCGGAAGAACTGTAAGCTTCAAAGTCTTGTATAGTGGCGATAGAAAATGAATTGAACGATTTATAATCTTGTAGAGGGCTTCAAATAATGAAAATTTAACTTGCCTTACTTTAGAAATAACTGAAAAGCGTTTTACTCTTCGAGGCAAGTCTTGTAAGATCCTCTGACATTCACTTCTTCTCGTTGAAATTTGAAACGATGCATGGAAAGAGTCGTTATGATTTAAAAACGATTTGCATATCAAATCAAATGTCACACTCGCAAATCAGTGATCTTTCCAATAATCACGGTGATCCCCCTTTGTACCCCTTTCCACGTTTGATACGGTCAATCTAGATGCGGATAGTGTCAGCTTCAAGAAAACGTTAACTCGTACTGCATTGAATTTTTAGATATGAGCTGATGAGTTCTTGTTGGAAAGAAAATCCTATGATGAGACCAGCCTTTTCAAAGATCGCCCAACGGCTGAATAATTTTTTGCGAGAAGTCAAGGTAATTAATGTTTGTATTTACAAGATCTCCATTTCTTCTCCTCAGCATCGTCTTTCTTAAACCTTATCTGTCCTCTTCTTCCTCCTTCAATATTTTTTTAATCGATGATTCAATACACCCTTTCATGAACTCCTGTGTCACCTTGTCAGTCCTTCTGGTAAACCTTTTATTTCCAACTCCCGCCATGAATACGCTCATCCTTTCTTAAACATAGTCATCCATCCACGTGCTTGTCTGTCCTTCCGTCTGTCGACTGGTCGACATCCGTAGGAGTGTCTGTTCTTTCTTGTGCTTGTTCCTAACTTCATTCATTACTTTTGTTTAATTCAAGTAAAGCCATTTTTTGTTTCCTTATTCATTTTTTTGTGGCGGAATTATCAATGGCTGACTCTTAATTCCAATGATTTATTTCAGAGGACATATACAAATATTACAGAGGAAAACGATGGAGAGGCTTGATGACGCCCTGATGCTAAAGGAAAAGCCTTATTTTATTTGATTAGTAATAGGAAGAAAATCGCGATATCTCAAATACGTGCATAAACGTATAAGGCCTAACGTAAAATGTAATAATAATAATGATAATAGTAATAATAATGATAATAATAATAATAATAATAATAATAATAGTTTATTAACAGATCCACTAGGTGACTCTTCCCTGTTGAAATACATCAATTACAATTAAAATAAATCAAATTAAGTTATTCACAAATTACGCAATATGCAATTAAAACTAAAAGTAGGATTAACAGAATAGAAATTATAGTAAAACTAACTAATCACTCTGTGCTGTATTACATAAAAGAATTCCTTGAAAGTCTGAAAAAGGTTCTGTAATCTTTACAGTTTCCGAGATTCAGGTGCCGACCACGCTCAAAAAGTTTAGATTTAATTTGTTTCCTTGTAAGAGAAGGTTTGGCACGTTTTCTTCACAATAGGTAGTGCAAATCACAGTAAAGAATAGACGGTCCACCCTGTCTTACTTTCGACGCTGAATTGGTTAAGAAAAAAAAGTTGCTATCTCGTAAATAGACTGACTTAGCGTGGATTGGCTTTGCTAAGAGAAATCTAAGCACGCATCTATCCTACCTTTTGAGCAGCTCCTCCTTTATAATTTTCTTCGCTCGCAGGAAATCTACAGTTCTTTCGCGCTCAAGTCGCTTCCTGCGTGCTTTACAACAGAAGAGGGCACAGTCAATACTTCTTTATTTGTTAAATTAAAGATGGAATTTTTGAAAGATCATGACTTGCAAATGAAACCTTAACTTCAAAGCAGAGCTACAGAGATCCAGAAGCGATAAAACACACCCACTTGTGAGAGAAGTGTGTGACACTCGACAAAAGGGAGAAATAATCTTCAGCATGTAAGATCGTAACAAATATATTACTCTCAACAACTTTCTCAAGTAATGATAATTATATCAACACGTAAATGAAGCTAAGGCATGAAAAAAAAAAAAAAACATTTGATCATATCACTTTATTTGAATTTTCACGGTCTTCTGCCATGACAAACGTGTAAACAATAAGACGACTCAGGATGAGCCTCAATTCCATGTTTTCGCGTGACTGCGATAATTAGAGTCAGCGGCGATTCCAAATAACTCCCAACTGGACTATTGAGAATTATAATTAAATGCAAGCAATGTTATTAAGCTGACGCTCATACCTAACAGCTAAGAAAGTAAAAAGAGAATACTAGCGAAATAAGACAATCAACGGAAATGAGCTTTATATTCAAGAACCCTTGAGGAGACTGATCGGGAAAATAAACAACTGATAACACGCGTACATGTTGTAGTTCAATTTTATACTTGGTTCAAATTTTATTTTCCTTTGTTCTCGGTCATGTTAATGTTGATAATGAGTTTGAAACAAAGGAAAATAAAATTTGAACCAAGGATAAAATTAAACTACAACGTATACATCAGTTCTTTAAATAACAAAAACAACATAAAGAAAATGGAAACAAAAGGAATGCCATTCTAAGGGCCTCTACAGGCCACATACGTTTCAGGAAGGGTGGATGAAACTCGGAAACGGCGGTTATTAGTTGATAAGCAGAAATGGGTCGAATGTGAAAAAAAAAATTAAAATGTTTAAGACAAGAAAAAGGCATTAAGAAATTGGTGAGGAGAGAAAACAGATTTCTATTCCCTGATATAAGTTTTGTATAAGTCGTTTTTTTTTCTTTGTATTAGAAAAGCGGACGGGTGATGTTTCTGGATAAAGACCCGAAATAAAGAGTAATTACAAGGTTACGACTAATAAAAGAACAAAACGTTTCTGAAGGTCGATGGGTGTAACTCATGGACGGGCGGAGGAAGTTAGGTTGGGCGATGTTACTCAAAAGCGTAAACTCTGACATTTTATAATATTTTGAAGAGTCAATTGTAGATATGTGTATTTTGACGCAAACAACTTTTCAAATCTACTTCCATTTTTACGTCACCAAATGGCTACCAAACAATAACTTACAAGTTATAAACTACCTCGATGAAATCAAAGAATTTTTTGTAGGGATAGTTAATTAAGCCATTCGTTTCCATGCGCTGTCTTCATTTTTGTTCACACAATTTCGGACCAGTGAGCGCGCGCGTTGGGTGTGATATGCGCATGAATGAACGAGGTGTAACTGATCCACCATTCCACCATATGCTTGCGGTACTTAACTAAATTACTTGCTGGCATTGAAAACCCTTCACGGGAGAGCAAAGAAAGACTAATTTGTCTGCTATTCGAAAAACATAAAATATCTCATAGTCTGCATAATGATTAGGCCCCATCGAGGATTTTAATGGTTTAACGTGTCATTGTCATAGAAAACCGTTATTGGCGTTTCTGTAGGATGCAAGATTTTTACGGGGTGGGGTTGCCCCACGCCCAACCCTCCTCCTTTCTCATCTGAGCTTGGAACCGACCATGGCGGAGACCACCATTAGGAAAGTGAATACCTTCATCAACAGCTGCCTGAGAAGGATCTTCCAGATACGCTGGTCCGACATCATCAGCAATGCAGACCTGTTGCAGCATGCCAACTAGCTGCCAGCTGACGAGGAGATCTGATGCAGAAGATGGGAATGGATCAGGCACACCCTGAGGAAGCCAGCTAACAACATCACAAGGCAGGCGCTGAAGTGGAATCCCCAAGGGAAACGAAAGAGAGGAACGCCAAGAAACACCTGGCGCCGTGACCTCGACGCCAACGTCAAGAACATGCGAAAGAACTGGAGACAACTTACAGGAACAGTTCAGGACAGAGCACTTTGTCGGACTGTTGTCGGCGGCCTATGCTCCAGGAGGAGCGATAGGCTGAAGTAAGTAAGTAAGTAGTCAGAGAAAACCGGGCAGGAGCAAAGTTCGAGGTTGGCATCTGACCTCGATCCTTCTACCATAGGAAAGGTACCTGAAAAGATTATCAATGGTGGTATTTTCATTAGCTGGTGGGTTTTTTTATTTCAAGATAAAATCTTTCCTATAATCAGGGCCCTCCACGGGCATAAAATAGCTTGATTTTGGGCCAACTTTTGTTGAACCTATATGAAAGAACGTTAAGTGAGAAAAAATTGCTATAGTTTTTTTCACACCTTCAACCCACAATGCAAGGAACTGATTGACGTTTAACAATATTTCTTGCGCTGAACACCATCTTTTCAATGTAATTTGGTAATATCAACTAAGTTAAAATTTTAAATTTGGCCACCGTAACGAGTAAAAAAGCTGACGTTTCGAGCGTTAGGCCTTCGTCAGAGCCCTTCGCTCTGACGAAGGCCTAACGCTCGAAACGTCAGCTTTTTTACTCGTTACGGTGGCCAATTTACAATTTTAACGTAGTTGATATTACCAAATTACCTTGTTACCCCCACGACGCAGCACCACAGTTTCTTTAGAAACTTTCAGCCTTTATCCATTCGCTATCTTTTCAATCTCACACTTAATATTATCACCGAATTGATAGCGAATGTGAGCCAAATTCAGTGTGCCATTCACGCAGTGCTGTTTGTCAAACGTGCGTGGTTTACTTTTAAAGAAAATTATTGTATCAATAGCCTGTTGTATCTTTAATGAAATGAAGCAAACTTCAAATTGGTATCTCTAAATCGCTAAGGCCGACGTCGAAAGTTACACGAAAATGTCTTCTTTTGAGAGAAGAAATAATATAGAAAATCTTTTACCTGGACGGTAGGTCGAAAATTTATCAGACAGTGTTCAGCAAAGGTAATTAGGTTGTTTAGTTACCTGTGGATGAGTGTTTATTTCTAAACATTGACATAAGTAAGCGTTTAAACGCTTGAAAGATGAAACACCTCCTATACAAAGCTGATTTTTTTTTTCCCGGCGAAGATTAGTTCATGTGGCACGCAGCAGTGAATCCCCGCAGATTCATTATCCGCAGAGTTCGACCATCACAAGCTTAAAAACATTCAAAGCTGATATACCCTGCTGGCAGAGGCGTTTATTTGTTAACTTCCCCTACGGTCCACGTCAAAATAAAGTCCTCTGCGCTCGGCCTGTTAAATCTTCTTCGAGCATGCGCCTGGGAATTATCCAAGTTTGTGGATAGTCTAATTTGCAAAACCGGTTAGAACCTGTTTTAAACATGTTTTTATGCGCACGCATCCTATTTAGTAATATAGCAAGACCA